>NC_137882.1:3255000-3273500 GCF_963924005.1 Protomyctophum bolini | reverse complement strand
GAGAAAGACTTCAGCACCATGGACAGAGTCTACATTAGGACAATTACAGTTGGAGAAGACTTCAGCACCATGGACAGAGTCTAGGTTAGGTTGTTTATAAACAAATACCAAATGTTTATAAACAAATACCAAATGTTTATAAACAAATAAGTCTCATGGGGGGGGTAGGACCACTACCAGATAATATCACACACATCTGCGTATGAGCCGATAAGAAAAGGAAACTCTAACCAATTATAAAATGAATGCTTTTCTCTCTGAGGTAATGTGTTGCAGAATGGTTGAGGTAATGTGTTGCAGAATGGTTGAGGTAATGTGTTGCAGAATGGTTGAGGTAATGTGTTGCAGAATGGTTGCTTCAGCGACCGGCTGGTTTCAGCCCCCCCCCCCAAAGACCCCCCCCCAAACACCCCCCCCCCCCCCCCCCCCGCCCACATGCCCCCCCCGCCAACACTCCCCTGCTTCATTAGCCCATTTAGGCCTGACGTCGAAATTTAAAAGAAAAATGTCTTTTTAAAATGTATTTTTTTTCTGAAAAGTGGTCAGTGGTTCTTGATATTTCATGTCAAGAACCCCAAAATATTATATGTAATATGCCGCCGACCCCCCATCTGAAAATATGTTGTTCCAGGAAACCTCACCCCAGAAGCAAATAAGATTTGAGTTAAAAACCGTCTGAAAGAATATATATTCAGAGATTATGAGGCACATTTTCACGATTTTTCAAAAAATAGCAGACCTACAAGTTCTAGTGCCGCGCTGTGAGCTTGTAGATCTGATATTTTTCAATAGCTAAAGTATGACGTAATGCTTTAAAAACACCAAAAGGGGTTCCGCCCAGAATGGGTTAGGCTCCCAGTCCCCCCCGAGCCAACCTTTTATTACATATTTTTTACAGGAGTTTGATTAGCCGTAAACTTTCCTGTGATGTGCTTCAAAAGCAAAAGACCGGCCGGTCTCTCACACAGCCCCATTAGACTGATTTGCCATGAGCTATATATGAAAAAAAAGAAAAATAAATAGAAAAAGGAAGACATAAAAAAAGACAAGACTTCATCATTAGAAAGAACAGGACAGCTTTCTTAAAGCGTGTCAACCTTGGAGCCTTTTTAGCACGGCTTCAAAGCCACTTAGACAATATGGGTTTACAATGATGCACTTTTAGAAGACTATATAGCCTTGGCTGGACATTGAGGGAGAATATATATAAACAGTGTCTTTAACCCATTCTGACCGGGAACCCATTTTGGTGTTAGCACTATGTTATGCTTTAGCTATTGAAAAATAGCAGATCTACAAGCTCATAGCGCGCCACCGAGTGGCGCGCTACGAGCTTGTAGGTCTGCTATTTTTGAAAAATCTAAGAACGACTGACATTTTTCTAGAATCTGATCTCAGGTCAGAATGGGTTCATCAGACCAGTGTGTGTCCAGTGGAAACCTCGTATGAATCTGATCTCAGGTCAGAATGGGTTAATACTTTCAACTTCAAAAGGACTCCTCCGCTAATAAGCCTCATTGTCGGGGCAGAATATTCAGTTAGATATTTTTTCCATGAATCCATCCTGTACGTGATCATATTACTACAGTGTTGTATTAACAGTATAGCAGATCTATATAAGCTTTGCAGCGCGGTGCATTTGTTTGCAGTGTTGGACGTATGAGGATTCCACCTGACTGACTGTTATATGCCTTAACCCATTCTGACCTGAGATCAGATTCATACGAGGTTTCCACATGGGACACACACTGGTCTGATTAACCCATTCGGACCTGAGATCAGATTCTAAAAATGTCAGTCGCTCTTCGATTTTTCTAAAATAGCAGACCTACAAGCTCGTAGCGCGCCACTCGGTGGCGCGCTATGAGCTTGTAGGTCTGCTATTTTTCAATAGCTAAAGCATAACATGATGCTGAACACCAAAACGGGATCCCGGTCAGAATGGGTTAACCCATTCTTTGGATGGGATCTACAAGCTCATAGCGTGGCACCGAGTGCCGCGCTTATACGAGCTTGTATAGATCTGCTATTTATTTATTTTAAACGTGAAAATGTGGTGCAAATCTTTGGATATATTCTTTCAGAGCGAACGTTTTTTTTAACTCAAATCATTGCTTCCGGAGGGGTCCCTGGAACGGGGGTCGGTGGCCAATTACATATCATTTTTGGGGTCCTTGACATGAAATATTGAGCACCACTGATAATATAGAAACATGAGGAAAACTGTCAGGATTTAGAAGACATTATTTTAATTTCGACGTCAGGCCTAAATGGGTTTTAATGGTGCCTCCAGAGGCAAAACCAAAAGCCTTTTTCTTTTTACAGAATGGGTTCCCAGACTGCGATCAGCAAACCCAAGCAAAATTTAGTTTGAATTAAATTGAGTATAGATTCTCTGTATGTTTTGCCCCCCCCCCCCCCCCCCCACCTCCACACCCCAACTCACCCGCCAAAACCTCTTGGCCGTCTCCACCCTGGAAGCCTTCCCTCCTACGGAGGCCCAGCGAGGCCGCCATTGGATGGTCGACGAACACGATCATCCTGAAAGGATTATTTATCCCACGGTCTTTGTTTCAATCCACCCCTCCTGACCGTTACGTTGTTCCGTTGGCGGTGTTACAGTGTTCTCTATAAACCTCTCGTATACTGACACTAACTATAAGCCACGGGACTTTCACTATATATATATATATATATACGTAGCTCCTGTGATGCTGGCGAGCGTCTGTATGAACAGCAGCAGAGCAGCAGAGACAACTTGTGTGTGGCAGCGCCGGTCGGCCACACCCAGACCCCGCGCACACACACACTCACGCACTCACTCATTCACTCCCTCCCTCCCTCACTCACTCACTCCCTCCCTCACTCACTCTCTCCCTCACTCCCTCACTGTGCACTCCCCTGTGCAACCGTACACCTAAACAACATCTACAGTCCCAGACAGTGTCTCCAGACCTACAGTAGCTGCATGTCTCCACAACACATTAACAGGCTGCTTAACCCATTCTGACCTGAGATCAGATTCATGCGAGGTTTCCACAGGACACACACTGGTCTGATTAAACCCATTCTGACCTGAGATCAGATTCTAAAAATGTCAGTCGTTCTTCGATTTTTCAAAAAAATAGCAGATCTACAAGCTCGTAGCGCGCCACTCGGTGGCGCGCTACGAGCTTGTAGATCTGCTGTTTTTCAATAGCTAAAGCATAACATGATGCCGACACCAAAACGGGTTCCCGTTCAGAATGGGTTAATGGAGGCCATGCAGAGACACAGCGATGGAAGAAATGTCTCGGTACGGTAACACGACCCGCTCAGGACTGCAACAGGTTGCAGAGGAACCGTTAAAACAGAAGCTGAAATCATCCGCAGCACAGAATTACCCACCAGTCTCCATAACATCTACACCACTCGCTGTATGAAAAAAGCCCACAACATCATGGAAGACACCAGCCATCCCGCAAATACCCTGTTCAAACCACAACGCTATCAGAGCATCAAATCTCGTACCACCACCCGTCTCAGTAACAGTTTCTACCCCCAGGCAGTCAGGCTGCTGAACAGCTGACCTTGAACTGTATTGCAACTGTTTTGTAACTTCACTTTTTTCTGTTTTTTTTTGTCTTTTTCTTGCACTATAGATGTTTGTTTATGTCCTGTGTATGTAAGACTGAGAGTGCTCTGAGCAAAATACTTGTCATTGTATTTATACTCTGTATCTATACACATGACAAATAAACATGAACCTGAACCTGAAATGTACTGACCTTTACTTTACTGTAAGTAAAAGTATCAATAACCTATTGTGGAAAATGAAGTAGTACAACTTCGGTATTCAAAACAACACACACACTTGGCACAAACATATTGGCATCGATATACTCATCAGAAGAAGGTCCCATTTCACAAGTCTGTGTGTACAAACACATCCTTTGATGTGTACACATGAAAGGATCTCTATGCAACGCTTCGCAAAAAAGCAAGTTTCAAATTGCCCAAAGTATATAGTTCTTAAGTGGAGTTAAAAAGGTATACAGGCCTGTTTGGCTTTGAGACGCAGTGGAGTAGAAGCAGAAGCATAGAGAGTTTATGTACATGCATGATTTTCCCATCAGGACACGCCCCCCTCATCTAGACTGAGTGGCAACACATTGAGCAGCATGGATGGAGTGTTGGAGAGTTTGGAAGCGCTCGTTGGAAACCACTCAACCGTCCTGCCGTACCACCTGTTTCTAAATGTCACATGATAATGCAGGAGGCAGCGAAATGTTGTGTTGTTGAAAACAAGCACTTCCAAACTAAACTCTGGCAGAGTTTCAATGTATTATAAAGATGCTTCTTACCTGTTGTAATGTAATGTCGGGAGGAGAGACAGCGACACAGCACATGAAAGAGAAGAGGACAGAGACATGATTAGAATGTGGACTCATCATCACACTGCAGTACAGACCTGGAACGCTCTTATTGAGTCCACAGACATGTCAAAAAACAGCAAGAAAGCATGGACACTTATTCACAAGCTACGGGGCGATCCTAAAGCAGCTCCTCAGCACCCAAAAGTCACTGCCAACCAAGTTGCCAACCAATTGCTCGAAAATGGAAAGAGTAGAAAGAGAGGGAAAAAGACCAAGCTGAACCGCAAGCAATACACAGAGGACCCTGCTTTTACAAGACAGCTTACCATGGAAGAGCTGGAAGAGGGAATCTCTATCCTCAAACCAGGAAAGGCAATTGGACTGGATAACATCGCAACAGAACAGATCAAGCACTTCGGTCTCAAGGCAAAGACGTGGCTTCTACAGCTCTACAATGAGTGCTTATCAACACACAAGCTCCCTAACATCTGGAAAAAAGCCCACATTATAGCACTGCTGAAACCGGGGAAAGATCCATCCGCTCCCAAGAACTTCAGACCAATCTCACTTTTGAGCCACACCTACAAGCTCTTTGAACGTCTGATCCTCAACAGAATTGGCTCCTTTGTTGACAAACACCTCATCCCTGAACAAGCAGGTTTCCGCCCTGGCAAGTCAACAACTAGCCAAGTACTCAACCTTACTCAGCACATCGAAGACGGTTATGAGGAAGGGATGGTAACCGGTGTGGTGTTTGTCGACCTCTCAGCTGCCTATGACACAGTCAACCACAGACGCCTCCTCAGCAAGATCCTGGAGACCACAAGAGACATCTGTCTGACAGAGCTGATTGAAAGCATGCTTGAAAACAGGCACTTCTTTGTTGAACTAGGAGGAAAGAAAAGCAGGTGGCGAAGACTCAAGAATGGCCTTCCACAGGGAAGTGTGCTTGCACCACTTCTCTTTAACATCTACACCAACGACCAACCAAAAAGTGCAGACACTCAGCGCTACATCTATGCAGATGATCTCGGCATAGCTGCACAAGCCACTGACTTCAAAGTTGTGGAAGACAGACTCTCTAATGCTCTGGCAGAGCTAACACCCTACTATGAAGAGAACCACCTACGTGCAAACCCATCTAAGACTCAGGTGTGTGCCTTCCACCTGCGAAATTGTGAAGCCAAGCGCCAACTGAAGGTCAGCTGGTCAGGAACCCCCCTTGAACACTGTGAGCACCCTGTCTACCTAGGGGTAACCCTGGATAGATGTCTCTCTTTTAAGACCCACACAGAGAAGACCAAGTGTAAAGTGAGTGCGAGGAACAACATAATCCGCAAGCTCACTGGCACAACCTGGGGTGCTAACCCACAGACTATTAAGTCAACCGCACTAGCGCTCTGCTACTCAGCTGCCGAGTATGCCTGCCCAGTGTGGGAGCGATCTGCCCATGCCAAGAAGGTGGACCCCGCCCTTAATGCTAGCTGCCGCCTTATCACAGGCTGTCTGAAACCTACACCCACAGACCGTTTGTACATCCTGGCAGGCATAGCCCCACCAGAGATACGACGGAATGCAGCTAGCAGAAAAGAGCGGCTACAACAGTCTACCGACGAAAGACACCCTCTCTTCGGCCATGTGCCAGCCAAAAGCCGTCTTAAATCCAGGAAAAACTTCCTGAATAGCACCCCTCTGCTCGGAACACCGAGCATAAGTAGTGAGAGAGTCACTCAGTGGGAAGAAAGGACTGGCAATCTCCCACCAGCTACAACGATGGAGCTAAAGGCTAGCGAGGCACTACCCCCTGGAGCAGACTCAACATACGCAGTGTGGAAATGCCTTAATAGACTAAGATCTGGTGTTGGGCGAGCAAAAGCCACTCTCGTAAAATGGGGTTTTTCTGATGACGAGGACATTGTGTGTGACTGTGGCACTGAGCCGCAGACCATGCAACACCTCCTCACATGCCCCCTGCTGGAACATCCCTGCACAGCAACGGACTTGGCAGAGTTCAACGAAAAGGGACAGCAATGTGTCCAGCTGTGGCTGAACCACATCTAGCGTGTATTGTAACTAACTGTATTGTGGACACGATAAGAAAGAAGACTGCAGTACAAAGTCAAAGTCGTACGATTAGTCACACGTTATACCACAGTGAGGCAGGGAGCAGGGAGGCATAACCCCCTTTCTGAAACCAGCTCCTCGCCACTCGCCCTACACACTTGCCCTCGATAAACGCGTTCACGCGAGGCTGCGCCATATTAAGTGTCGTCCGAAACCAAGCAGCCTTGAGTGGAAGTGGCTTATAAAGCCCTCAAGAGCGAGTCTGTGCCGATCTAGACTCCATTGCCTTGTGCCTTGTGCTCTCTGTCCACATGGAAACCGCCACATACAAATGGAAGTACCACCACAAATAAATGAATAATAAACTCCTCCTAAACAATCTTCATCTGATGCAGAACGCTCCAACTCCAACCAAGGCAAGGCCACTGCCTGGTACAGTACAGTATAGACTAGTAGTACAAAGCGGTATGTTAACTAGTACACACATTGTACTTGTATCTGATCTAGTGGTTTGTGTTCAAGACATGGATATTTACAGAGACTCTGAGAAGCTACTGCTACATAAACAGAGCTGTGTTGCAGTAACTTAGTAAAATAATATAAAAAGTAGCTCACAAAACCATGACAGCAAAGTGTGCATATAGTTATAATACAGTGTATTAGACTTAATCAGAACAATAATCAGATCTGGCACATTTCTTAACAGAAAGTAGCTCATAATGTTTCTATGGTGGATTTTTATGAAACAAATAACTTTGCAGATAGAAAAGAGGATAATTCAAGCTTTTCGTTCAGCTGCAATGTTGGTGAGTCTAACATTGTTTAATGCAATCAGACAGGACATTTCTGTGTGGATGAATGGGCTGTCAAGGCCAGGAAGTCGTTTTTTGCTACCGTCACACTCTGGTCTGAGTGAAGGTAGTGTAGGCCAAAATTGGCACTGAACCAGCTCTCAAAATACTCCCAAAATGCTCAAAAATGGCAAAATACCAACAATAGCAAGCAGTCTTTTCTATACAAAAACAATCTGTTTTTATTTCACCTTTGCAGAGTCCACATGAAATGGTCATTCAAACAAACCAAACACAAGATGTATTTACAGCCCACTGGCCAGGTTGGCTCTTTCAAGGTCTGCTCTGCAATCCTACCTTGATTGCGGCAGTGGCAGGTGCTCCTTATAAAGGCTAGGCCCCTCCCATTTAGACCAAACCAACCCCGGATTGATTCCACAATCGAACCAGTGCATCACCCCCTTAGATAGCAATTCTGTAGACTTAGATAGCATTTGATACAGACTTATAGCATGTTATGTAAACAGCATAAGTGCATTGTATGTAGTCATAGCACGTCATAGTACATAATGTATATCATTAGTAGTATAGATGTATAGCTTATATGTATAGTTTCATTATAGATATTCCACTGTTACTTTCTTAGCTTACGCATGTTTCATGATAAATGTTTTTATGTGATGTATTCCCCGTGCTTTTTGTTCTTGCTTAATGTAAGTCGCTCTGGATTAAGAGCGTCTGCTAAATGCCTAAATTGTAAATTGTAAATTGTATCAATGTCCAGAGACATCACAAATCATTCATAAGTCATAACACACATTTTAAAGTGTCACATACTACTCTATAAATGATTCCCATAACATAATCAAAGTCAATAGTTCTCTAAACACAACCCTCCCACTGTTGGCACGTTCCCCACACCCCACAGCTAGTAGTTGGCTCCCTTCAATGGAGTCAACAGTCAATTTAACTTTAATAATAAAGCATCACACAATATATATATATCGTCAAAATAACAAATATCACTCTGCAATCATAAATACTAATTAAAATGTTAACCATTCAGTCCCAGTGGCAGGTTGAACTGCCACAGCCACTCAGTGGGCGTTCCCGCATAACTTCCAGGTACGATGATGTCACACGCATACCCTGATTGGAAATACTCCGTAAAGTAAAGTAAAAGTACCTCAGAGTTACGTTCAACCACTCCCTCACTCACAGCCAGGGCTGATTGGTCTTTAACCAGCCAACAGTGTCTGCTCTCATCCGTCTGTACTGTATCTACAGACAGTAGCTCTCTCTTCTCATACTGTATCTACAGACAGTAGCTCTCTCTTCTCATACTGTATCTACAGACAGTAGCTCTCTCTTCTCATACTGTATCTACAGACAGTAGCTCTCTCTTCTCATACTGTATCTACAGACAGTAGCTCTCTCTTCTCATACTGTATCTACAGACAGTAGCTCTCTCTTCTCATACTGTATCTACAGACAGTAGCTCTCTCTTCTCATACTGTATCTACAGACAGTAGCTCTCTCTTCTCATACTGTATCTACAGACAGTAGCTCTCTCTTCTCATACTGTATCTACAGACAGTAGCTCTCTCTTCTCATACTGTATCTACAGACAGTAGCTCTCTCTTCTCATACTGTATCTACAGACAGTAGCTCTCTCTTCTCATACTGTATCTACAGACAGTAGCTCTCTCTTCTCATACTGTATCTACAGACAGTAGCTCTCTCTTCTCATACTGTATCTACAGACAGTAGCTCTCTCTTCTCATACTGTATCTACAGACAGTAGCTCTCTCTTCTCATACTGTATATACAGACAGTAGCTCTCTCTTCTCATACTGTATCTACAGACAGTAGCTCTCTCTCTTCTCGTCCGCAAAAGAGAAAAGCCTGCATAAACAAAAGGCTTGATTTTGTTGCCCAATCAGTTCCAAACCGTACGTGTTTATTTGTACTCTGTAGGCCCCTTATCAGCGCCAGCCAAAACACCAACAGAGAGCTTTTTAAGCTAATGAGTGTGAGGGAGGGTGGTATAGTGCAGGAGTGAAGGGACTTAGGCTCTTTCTCTCTCTGTGTGTGTGTGTGTGTGTGTGTGTGTGTGTGTGTGTGTGTGTGTGTGTGTGTGTGTGTGTGTGTGTGTGCGCGTGCGCGTGCGTTGGGGGTTTGAAGCAAACAAACAAAGGTATAATTTGACACCTCTGGGTGCTCTGGGAACAATTGCTGCTAAACAGTTTATTCCATTTTGGTCGGGAACCCCTTTTTGGTGTTACTTAGCATCATGTTATGCTTTATAGCTATTGAAAAATAGCAGATCTACAAGCTCATAGCGCGCCACCGGAAAACTGTCAGGATGTAGAAGACATGTTTTAGAATCTGATCTCAGGTCAGAATGGAAAACTGTCAGGATGTAGAAGACATTTTTTAGAATCTGATCTCAGGTCAGAATGGGTTATTCAGCCATTAGAGCCACAGCATGGTGGAGTCCACTGTGTGTGTGTGTGTGTGTGTGTGTGTGTGTGTGTGTGTGTGTGTGTGTGTGTGTGTGTGTGTGTGTGTGTGTGTGCGTGTGTGTGTGTGGCAGACATCCAAAATGCTCGCGTGCCAAAACCGGATAACAGCGGTTTGTTTTTCTCTGCGCCCTAAATTGGAACAATTGCCTCCATGTCAGCATAAGTAATCTCTCAGTGGCAACGTTAGTTAGCACACACGACGAATTATGACCACTTTTCCCTAATTCTTTTCATTGGCCCGCACAACAATCTCTCTTTGCAGCTGTATACTGTACGTAACGTACGTACGCACACACAAACCAAACCTTCAGGACGAGTATATAGTTACTGATTCCACATGTATAGCATTAATTCAGAGATTGTGGAATAATAATAAATATGATTATTTTGAGTCACGGTCAGAAAGTGTTTGGGAACTTATATAGTCTTATAGACCACTATTTGGATATGTATTGATTAAATACAATACTGACCACTTTGCCTGCTTGCACATGAATGGGGGGGGGGAGGGGGGTCGACTTGGATCCTTCAGTCTTTCTTGAAAACCCTTTTGTTTTCTCTTCTTTTCTCTATTTTACTTTACTTCATCTCTTGTACTTAACTTAACTTTCTTCTGCTTTACATTTTACAGTTCACTTTACTTCGTTCAATTCACTTCTCTTAGTTTACTTTACGTATTCTTGTCTACTTTGCTTTCTTCCTTCTGCACAGAGCTCTCTCTCGCTCTCAGTGATCTGCACAGTGCACTGAGTCTCCTTCAGTGTAATGAGACTTCTGCCCTCTCTCTCACTCACAAACAGGTGTAACCAACAAGCTTAATTATCAGAACACAGATGCAACCAAGACACATAATTGAGAACCCTCAACACATAGAACACACTGAGAGAGCCCCCAAAAGGACACATACAGAAACATTAAAACCGTGAAATGGCTGCAGTAACAGCACACATTGACATTTCAAGAGGTGAAATAAGTGATTATTTATCGCAGAACCAACCCAACATTATGATGCAGAGAGATTCAAAATGCAGGCAGAAAATGACACTCTGACTTTGGCCTTACAGCCTTGGCCATCGCTGTACATTTGTGTAGCAATATTTCATAATTGAGAGAGAAACAACAAAAGGAGTCTAATGTTCTCAATTAATATCCATCTGTGTCGATCTTCTCCAGAAGAGACACATTGTGAATTATGAAAGTGTGGCATAAAAATGAACTTGCCGGCTTTGCTGAAAGAAAACTGAGCTTTTCTTTTTGCTAATTTGCGATTAATCAATCATAACAATCATGGACAATCATGCGATGAATAATCAGATTAAATATTTTTAATCGATTTGACAGCCCTATACCAAACACACGGGCATCAAAACAAGTACACGAACGGCGGGGAAAAATAATAAATAATAAATAATGAAAGGCGAGGAAAAATAATAAATACCAGCTTGGTTTCAATCTGTCTCAGTGATGGATGGTGTTGTCCCCGTGATCCATCCGCTCTGCGTTTAAGCACCTGAGCGACGTCCCGACTGACAGATTATTATATTTATTAGTAGCGTACATTATTCAGAGTGCGGCTAACGCTAACCACCGCCATCACGGATCCATCAGCAGGAGGGCCACTCACTGTACGCTACGGTACGGAGCCCTGCGTGACAGATGAATGGAAACCGTACTACGGTACGATACTCATGTGTTACCACAGCACCAGAAGCTGTAGTATTTAGATGGTTCTGTTCAGCCTGCCGGGCCATAGCGAGCGTCTGTATTCCTACAAAGTGTCATCGATGTCTCGTCTGTGGCTTATTTAATATTTATGCTCCTGTTCGGATCGGAGGGGTCTACATGGGGTCGCGTGTTCTCAAGGCTATACTGTATACACGCCAAGATTGAAATCTCTCGCGCACGTGATGTGAGTCGACATAAAAATAAAGAATAAAGTGAATGTTTGTTGTGGCAACAACACAACAAAGACACTTGACGTGAGCACCAGACCGTGGTGCACGTGAGCATGCAGACAGTACTGAGTCTGACACACACACACACACAGACACACACACACACGCGCGCGCACACGCATACACGCAGACAGTATACTGACTGAATGAATGAATGTACTCAGTGATGAAAGGAAAAGAGCACATCATCGAGATCATCTCCACATGATGCATATTTATAACAAACATAAAAGCACAATACGTCCCTGAGGCATATTATAATTCCATTGTGGTCCTCTACTGTAAAAACAAAAGAAGAAATCATAGAAGAGAACAGCTATAAACAATTAAACAACTGCAAGTATATCAGCGTTACAGTTTACTGGAAAACAGCCAGTTGTTGGAAAAAGTACTATTTTACTTGACCCATTCTGACCTGAGATCAGATTCATTACGAGGTTTCCACTGGAAACACACTGGTCTGATTAACCCATTCTGACCTGAAGCCAATATTTTAGTAAAAAATGTTCTCTCTGAAAATATATATTCAAAGCTTTGTGACACATTTTCACGACTTTTCAAAAATAGCAGACCTATACAAGCTCATAGCGCGCCACTCGGTTGCGCGCTATGAGCTTGTAGATCTGCTATCTTTCAATAGCTAAATTATAACATACAAAGTATGCAAGTATGCGATGCTAAACATTGTTTTCCAAAGTCAATAAATAAATAAACGCTCACGGGAATGGAAGGTCAACTTGGTATAAACAATCTTAGGTGTGCAAACTGAAGCTCCGTTACAGAAAGGTTCTCCTGTGGCGAACCGTGCACAGAGATAGGATTTATTTATTAATTAGGCTAATTAAAGCTCTATATATTATTATTATTCAGGCCAGCAACTCTATACATCTGACCTCAAACCCTTTAGATCTCCATATATGGAGCTGAGCTCAGCTGAGAAAGAGATTTGCAGATAATCTCTCTTTCTTTAACATGTTTCATTTCATCATGTTTATCACGTTCTGTACGTGGAAACCCCTTTCGGTGTTTCAAGCATTCTGTTATACTTTAGGCTATTGAAAAATAGCAGATCTACAAGTTCATAGCGCGCCACCGAGTGGCGCGCTATGAGCTTGTAGATCTGCTATTTTAGAAAAATCGTAAAAATGCGTCACAAATGTTTGAATAAGTATTTATTCTTTTAGAGCGAACTAAGCGAACCCTAAATGGGTTATATTATATACAGTAAGTCGTCACAGCATTCTCCTTTTTTTCTTTCTCAAATACACCAATAATATGTGGACCTCTTTACAAAGTAAATACAAAACACTCTCTCGGTTTGTTTGAGTTCTTTCAGCGGTCAGCATTGTTCTGCAGACAATCAGACATCCATCCATACGTGTATCACAGGACCACACACAAAGAAAAAAGCAATTTTCTTTCTCCATTCCCTTCGCTTCACATCGGAGAGTGATTTTTCACGCACCGCAGGTATATATATATATCCCATTCTGACCTGAGATCAGATTCATACGAGGTTTCCACTGGACACACACTGGTCTGATTAACCCATTCTGACCCGAGATCAGATTCTAAAAATGTCAGTCGTTCTTCGACTTTTTTCAAAAATAGCAGACCTACAAGCTCGTAGCGCGCCACTCGGTGGCGCGCTATGAGCTTGTAGATCTGCTATTTTTCAATAGCTAAAGCATAACATGATGCTAACACCGAAACGGGTACCCGTTCAGAATGGGATATGTGTATATGTTTGGCAGCAATCTCAGTCATATGCCTCGGTTCTCTCCCAGTGGTCATATGAATGATTTTTCATGGATGTACAATATATTTGATGTACAATATGGGCTCGTGTGTGCATGGCATGCCGGGCCTGCACTTTCTAGATTGTGTTTGCAGACACAGAAACATGACGTGTGTGATTAACTCATTTTTGCCGCAAACCCCTTTTTGGTGTTAGCATTATGCTGTGCTTTATAGCTATTGAAAAATAGCAGATCTACAAGCTCGTAGCGCGCCACTCGGTGGCGACTCAGAACGACTGACATGTAGAAACATAGCTTTTTTCAGAAAACTGTCAGGATGTAGAAGACGTTTTTAGAATCTGATCTCAGGTCAGAATGGGTTAACCTTTGCTCTGAGCGAGTACAGTATGCTCTCGTCTCTGTAGTGGCTGATGGCAGTGGTGGAAACTAAAGTGACCACAGTACTGTACAATTACTGTATGTAATTGCATCTCTGCTTTTTTGACCAGATGATGTGGTCCTGATCGGCACCATTGCTGGTCCAAGAACCTTCAGCTCTCACTGGACCGAGAATTTACAAAAACAAACTAAAAAAATTCTAATTATAGTTATAGTGAATTAAGTAAAAGTATACAACATTTGCCTTTGAGATGTTGTGAAGTAAAATTATTGAAAATTGTACTCCAGCAAAGTAAAAAACAACTCAACATTGTACAGTACTCAAGTAAAGTACAGTATAAGTTATTAAATGGACTTATTTTATACTCCACCACCACTGCTGAACACACAGAAAAGATGAAGGGTTGGTTTATACGAGGCAGTGTGACGAACACAACATGATCTATTGGGGCTATAGAAACATGGAAACCAATAACTCTCTCATTGTTCCCCAGCTGCGTTAGAGGGGGTGCCTGGCCCCTCATTACACCCACAGACAGCAGCACACCCATGTCAGTACTTCTGTGTACCCATTATGCGTTCTGTTCTCCCCCTAGCCCATTCTGGGCGCGAACCCCTTTTGGTGTTAGTTAGCATTATGCTATGCTTTATAGCTATTGAAAAATAGCAGATCTACAAGCTCATAGCGCGCCACCGAGTGGCGCGCTACGAGCTTGTAGGTCTGCTATTTTTTGAAAAATCGAAGAACAGAAACATAGCTTTTTCAGAAAACTTTCAGGATGTATAAGACATTTTTAGTAGGGATGCACCGAAAGAGAAATTCTTGGCCGAAACCGAATGCCGAATATATAGGAAACAGTTGGCCGAAAACCGAATAAAGAATCTGAATATGATTAATATTATATATATTTTTTCCTACCATTGCTGTCATGGCCGTACCTTAAAGTTACCTGATTTATGGCAAAATAAATGGTTATGGAAAAACTTAACTTAAATAATAATCACTATTATGGGTCCATAAAACATATATTCAGCTCTTTTTAATGCATTAATTGCATACACTATTCGGTGATATATTATCTGCCTATTCGGGCCGAAACCGAATAGGCCGAAAATGCATTTTTTTGCCATTTTCTGACGAAGATTTTCTGCGGCCGAATATTCGGTGCATCACTAATTTTTAGAATCTGATCTCAGGTCAGAATGGGCTAGATCCATCCATTATACTGCCAGTCCCCGTATACCTGATACAATGGACTCTTTTCACACAGCTCTGCCTTTTCAAACACAGGGGAAAAAAACACACCTTCTGTGTGGCAGGCTGAATGAGACCTGAGACCTGAGAGCTTTCTGTAAATGTCATCTATCATCATGACAGTTTTCTGAAAACACCTCCCTGTGTTTCTGTGTGTCAGTGGTTCTCAAACCATTTCATGTCAAGGACCACCAACATTATATGTAATGTATGCCGGCAACCCCCCCCCCCCTCCATCTGAAAATGTTGTTCCAGGGAACAACATTTTATATAACTATTTATCAATACATTGCTGGCGGACTGAATGCCACAGACGAAAAACAGTCTAAGTCCACACTATTTATCAATAATGTATAAATGATAGATAAGGGGTCAGGACAACTATAGGCCTTTTCGTGGAGGGGTCAGAATGCAATTTGGACTTGGACTGTTTTTCGTCTGTGGTACTCAGAACTGTTTAACTGGGATTTTGGCCTGGTCTTAAATGTCAGCGAGAAGACAGACCAACGGTACCAACAATATATTCTACTAATCCATTTGAGATGGATTCTATACTAGTCAAAATGAAATCATATAATGTTTTCTTTCCTATGTGTAAGAGTTGCCGAGCGGCCAAGGCTCCAAGAATAGACGCAGTCCAAGAATGTACATCTTTTGTTGTATCTATTTACCTCCAAAACTGATGAACAGCCCATATGACGGATTGTCACAGCCCGGGTCTGAGGCAAAACAAAATACTGCACGAATGATACTGGCCACAATACACTTTCAAAAACCAAAAGTAAGAAATAAACACTTAACTAACAAAGACAAAAACAACAAACCAAGAACTAAAGATACTGACAACAGGCTATGCCTTCCCTGAAGACCCAGGCAGCTCTCTCTTTGCTGTCTCAAGCCAACTGAGCAATCTCTCCTCAACATTTCCAGCCTCCCTTATATACCAGGTGAGACCCACCCACAATGATTATAGTAATTGGACCATCTACTCAAACAAGGTAAAACCCACAACCCATGAGATAGACTAACTATACAATTACACATTTCCTTAACAGACTCCGAATGTATTTAATTCAAGGCATCAAATGAATCACAAAACAATTACAATAGAATTAGGCAACACAGATAAGCGTATATGATGCTACACATAGCCACACCTCCTCCAAGGAGCTTGATGACCGTCCATTAATGGAAGCATCTGTGCAGTGTGTGTTTGTCATGATCAGTTTTGTATAGTGAAACAAACTGTCCGTGACAAAAGTGTGACCGGCCTCACATTTTAACAACAATATAGCTTCCGTATATTGAGCTCATGGATGGATGGAGGTAAAAAGACCGTAGCCAACCGGCTGGACAGCCACGAGCAGAGCCTTCGGACTCTAACACGGAGAGACCCGCTGGGGCTCGCTGTAATGTTCTGCTTCAACGGGCCGGCGCCGTTCTCCAACACACCGGGTCAGAAGGACCACATGATGGATGGAGGGATGGAGGGAGGGATGGAGGGATGGAGGGATGAGTGTAGGTGCCAGTGGGAGGGTGGATTTGGTAGTTTAAACAAAATTCAAACGTCATCATCAATTCAGTATTAAAAAAAAAAAAGTACAGTGAAAATAGCAGATCCACAAGTAAAGCTCACAACGCAGCACGAAGTGACACACGTTGTGAGCTTGTAGATCTGCTATCTTCACTAGTTTGTGTCCCTGCATGGCAAACGTCTAATTTCTCTTGTGGGTCTTGAGCTCAACTCAACTCAACACAACTTTATACCCCATACTAAGCATTAAAGTATGAGGTATAAAGTACAGCAGAAATATGTTCCTAAAACAGAAAGATTGGGTATTGGGTAAGACTGACGACTGACGTTATGTATCTTTCACTGCTTCGTCTCAACCATTACTCAATGGCTCTGGTCTCAGCCACCGTGGTAGATATTTTGACATTCCGCTTTTTTTAAATTTTAATGTTGCCACTACTGTTGGAGCAGCCATAAACTACACAGGTTCATCCCGATGTTCTGGAGAATCTTTGTAATGTTAGCGTTAGTAAAAAAGCAGGTAAAAGAGCAACGTTTGAAGCAGACTAACATCAGTCACTTTTCCATTCACTGCAGTAGAAGCTTGGTGCGGGGAAACCGCAGATGTGTCGTCTCAGAAAATACGTAGGCTGCGACCATGAGACCCGCTACGGAATCGGTCTACAAATGCCTGCTTCCCCAGTTCTGTTCCTTTCATTTGCCTCCTGCACCTTTTCCACCATGCACACTCTTCTCAACATTTCTGTTAACACATACAACACACACACACACACACACACACACACACACACACACACACACACACACACACACACACACACACACACACACACACACACACACACACATCTCACTCATGTATACACGTGCACTACACCACTGAATACTGGTCTCCACACTTCATCTGTTTATTCATGATTTATCGTTTGATTACTTTATTTTTGGTTAATCAATAAATTCTATTTATTTGGTAAACAGCTGCGTCTCCCCTGTTTCTTGTTGTGTATCTTGGCACCCCCTAGGCCAGGTACTGTACATAAAAATAGGTACAAACAAATGCCATATTCCAATTAGGACAGGGAGAAGGTGTGCCCAATTGGTTCTTTAACCCATTCTGAACGGGAACCCATTTTGGTGTTAGCGTCACGTCATGCTTTAGCTATTGAAAAATAGCAGATCTACAAGCTCATAGCGCGCCACCGAGTGGCGCGCTACGAGCTTGTAGGTCTGCTATTTTTGAAAGATCGAAGAACAACTGACATTTTTTTAGAATCTGATCTCAGGTCAGAATGGGTTAATCAGACCAGTGTGTGTCCTATAGTGGAAACCTCGTATATGAATCTGATCTCAGGTCAGAATGGGTTAAAAGGTGTGTAATTGCGATGTCACGTCTCAGTGCAGAGCAGACGCCTGGAGAGAGAGGCGAAGCCGGAGGAGAACCATACAGTAAGAGAGGTGTGTGTGTGTGTGTGTGTGTGTGTGTGTGTGTGTGTGTGTGTGTGTGTGTGTGTGTGTGTGTGTTGTGTGTGTGTGTGTGTGTGTGTGTGTGTGTGTGGGTGTCATGTGTGGGGGATGAGATGCATGAGCTCCCAAGCAACGGCAGAATTGATTATCATTTTCCGCAAATGTGAAACGGGAAGAGATTCGACGCGGAGAGACAACAAAAGTATATGGGAAATATTCAATTTAGTGTGCGTGTGTGTGTGTGTGTGTGTGTGCGTGTGTGTGTGTGTGTGTGTGTGTGTGTGTGTGTGTGGGGGTGGGGGTGGGGTGTTATTTGACAATATGCTAGTATGAAGGATAGGCTTAAGATACGAGGGGGAGAGAACATGCCAGCGCCAGAGATGGGACGACGCGCCAATTAGGCTTTAAAATATCCTGTC
>NC_137882.1:3237500-3250000 GCF_963924005.1 Protomyctophum bolini | reverse complement strand
TTTCCTGTCAATCACTACCCAGCTCCGCCCCCCCACCCCTCAAGCCCTCCATACCTCTCCGCCCCCCTCAGAGAAAGGGACTGTTCTTTTTTTTTTTCCTTTACAAGTTCACAGCATCTCAGCCATAGCAACGCTGCCAGTGCCAACGCACACAACTTCTTCTCCTTTTATAACTATTTGTTTATAGTTTATATAAAATGTTATTTATAATAAGACTATCACTGCATGTATGTACTGAGGGGATGGACAACAACATGTATTCTCTGCTGCAAAAGGAGAGGAGACTGGAGCAACACGGACATTTAGAGCCTTTTATTAAGGTGCTGAGTATACAAAACGACTAACGTTTCGACCTTGCAGCGCAAGGTCGAAACGTAAAAGGCTCTAAATGTCCGTGTTGCTCCAGTCTCCTCTCCTTTTGCAACTTTGATGTCCCTGCACCTGTGAAGCACCGGATCAGCCGTTTTAGGCTTGAGGCGCGTTGGTAGACTCCCTTTGTAACATGTATTCTCTATTCAACGTCATCGTACGAGCAACAGTTGGTAAACAAATAAATAAGGCACGTTCGGAAATACCGCACCGGAGCGCACTTGCCTATTAGTTTGCATTGCACAGTGGGCTCAGTGCGCTATTTCCGAACGCGCCTATGAAACTCCTGCAATATATCTCACCCCACGACCACGTCGACATAAACTTGTGAAGTTGTGTAATGTCATCGATATCATACTCAATGACTATAGCCTATCATTATTCGCCATACTTTTAACGTGGATTATATCACACGAGCGTTGACTGCGTTGCTATTCCACTGTATCGCATTACAAGAACAATAATGAGCACATGCAATCTACAACAGCTGGTGCACGCCACGAATCAAAGATTAATAATAGTCAAACACACAGCTAATGCGGGTAGTGGCAGTGATTGACTATAAATTAAAAGTAGCACTTCGGAGTGCTGCAGGCGATTGATTTTTTATTGTGAGTCCACTCAAATAGTACTGCACAACAATTTAACACAAATCATTGCAGTATAAATACTTATAGTTGGGATTGGGACACGAATGCCTGGTATTGCTCCTGGGTTCATAAAAAGTTTGGTTGCAAATCCACTCTGAACTTGTCCGAGATTTGAAAAACTTTCTGGGGTGAAATGATGTGCGCACACCAAGAGTCGCTTCTTTGACAACTTGGTTGGAACGTTACCATCAAAAATAAAATGCATCCACCTAGCGTGAATCTTCATCTAGGCCAGTTGGTGGAAAGTGCAAGGACTTGTGTTGATTGACACAGCCGACAACGGAGCAGATTGCTTTTTCTCTAGAAGCCATTATTATTATTATTATACTGAAACAAAGTCGCGGTCAGAATGAGGAAGAAGAGAGGAGAGCATCAGGTGGAGGAGAGGAGAGGGGCGGGGATGAGGAGGAGGGGGGCGGGTAGTAGAATTGGTAGGCAGGGAGCAGAGGAGAGGGGGCGGGGTTTAGCGTTACATTACGTAGGCCTCCGCCGTCCAAGCCACGAGTCATATTTGCATAATTATTCACAAAAGTCCAGACAGCGGAGAATACACTGAATGTTCAAATTTGGTTTTTTTTTGGTGAAATTGATGTCAAGAAAAGCCAAAGAACACAAAATATCTACAAAAATGTGTTTTAAATGTCACGATCCCTTTAACTCAAATCTTTGCTTCTGGGTGAGGTCCCTGGAACTATTATTTTCAGATGGGGGTCGGCGGCCAAATAATACATTAAATACATAATTCTGGGGGTCCTTGACATGAGAATGTTTTGAGAACGACTGACATAGAAACATGAGGTTTTTCAGAAAACTGTCTATTCATATTCCCTGAATAGAGAAGAGTTCTGCTGCTGGACACTTCTTTTCAGTAGTAAAAGCAGTAGAATTAGCAAGGCTAATCAGTGAATAAAAATGTGGGTGGCTATCATAGCATAGCATACCATACCACACCATACCATATCATATCATACCATATCATATCATACCATAATCATACCACCATACCAAAAACCATGCAAACATGTTTTCTTGGGGGATGCACTGACACAAATAACAAATGCCAGGTCTCCTCTGGTTTGTCTCTCCCTATGTGTATATATGTTTATATGGTTAATATGGTTAATATTTTAATGGTTAATATAGTCGATGCATTATTATGGAATGCAATTAATGCAATTAGTTTAGCCTCTGGCCGGGAGGTGGAACCCGGGAATATTGTTACCAGTCGGCTAAAGAGCCAGGCCAGCCAGGAGCTAGGCTCCACTGCCTGCCTGGAGGACCCTTCACAACCAGCCAGGAGCTAGGCTCCACTGCCTGCCTGGAGGAACCTTCACAACCATGCAGGCAGGCAAGTAACGTGCCTGTCAACTACCCAGAATTAGGTCTGTAACCCAGAGGATCGAACAGAGGTATACCTAATACAGCTGTCACCAATGTAGCCTCGGCCTGGGGAGGCAAACCACCAGGACCTATAAATCCTATATGGCACGTATACGTTATACCAGTCGGCTAAAGAGCCAGTAAGCCCCGATAGGCAAGCAGCAAACCGTACTATCTACACATTAGTACCAATCAGTTGTGGAACAGTAGCTTCTGGCCGGCCCCATGCAGTTAACACATTTTGTGCGGGAACCCCTTTTGGTTGTTAGCATCATGTTATGCTTTATAGCTATTGAAAAATAGCAGATCTACAAGCTCATGGCGCGCTACGAGCTTGTAGGTCTGCTATTTTTTTTTTATCGAAGAACGACTGACATAGAAACATGGCTTTTTCAGAAAACTGTCAGGATGTATAGAAGACATTTTTAGAATCTGATCTCAGGTCAGAATGGTAAACTGTCAGGATGTAGAAGACATTTATAGAATCTGATCTCAGGTCAGAACGGTAGACTGTCAGGATGTATAGAAGACATTTGTAGAATCTGATCTCAGGTCAGAATGGTAAACTGTCAGGATGTATAGAAGACATTTTTAGAATCTGATCTCAGGTCAGAATGGAAAACTGTCAGGATGTATAGAAGACATTTTTAGAATCTGATCTCAGGTCAGAATGGAAAACTGTCAGGATGTATAGAAGACATTTGTAGAATCTGATCTCAGGTCAGAACGGTAAACTGTCAGGATGTATAGAAGACATTTATAGAATCTGATCTCAGGTCAGAACGGGTTAACACTCTGATCACTTAGTTGGAGCATCGATCGACCGTGTCACACATGACCAGGAGAAAAACATCCAAGGCAGCGCTATACTACATGTGACGCTTGTAGATCTGCCGTTTACGATGCAGGACACGGGTTACGTGTTACTGGCGTGTAAATGGAGCATGACCCCATCACCATCTCTTTGATTTACACCGTCAAGGACACGTCTATTCGGAAAAAAACCACCTCTTTTTCTCTCAGGGGGCAAAACATGTCTCATCTTGTCTGTTTTGGCCGAGGAGGCCTCTGCATCCCCTCCCTCTGTCTCTCTGCTTCCCTTTCATCACACCTCATCTCAGCATCGATTTAACCTCTCTCCCTCTCTCCCTCTCTCTCTCTCTCTCTCTCTCTCTCTCTCAGAAATATTCATGTATTCTCCCCACCAATCGACTGCCCGCGTCTAGGAATGATGTACCACCAAAACAGAGGCAGAGAGGCTGTATGAGCAGGTTATTTAGTGTAAAGGAGAGGTTATAATATTATGAGCAGGTTATTTAGTGTAAAAGAGAGGTTATAATATTATGAGCAGGTTATTTAGTGTAAAAGAGAGGTTATAATATTATGAGCAGGTTATTTAGTGTAAAAGAGAGGTTATGATATTATGAGCAGGTTATTTAGTGTAAAAGTCATTGTTGTTCACGGCCACGGATGACAGAGGGCTATTTTCTGTGCCATATCCTAATCTTAGAATAACTGCTGCTGCTCATGAATAATATCTGAATCAGCACTCCGGATCTCTGACCCCTTAAGTGAATTACTAGCACAGCTCTTAGGGCCTGTGTGTGTGCATGTGCGCGTGTGTGCATCTGTTTGTCTGTCTGTCTGAGGAAGGCTTGACGCCGAAATACGTCCGTGTAGGTCTCGTCCTCATGCAGACGAGCCAGTTCTCCATACATCCGGGCCAGCTCGTTGGTACTTTGCGCTCCTGCATCTTTCTCGAGTATAAATCCACATTATGTTAGCGTGGGACGTCCTGGTGAGCGGTGCCCATGTGTTGGTTCCCACAGACAGCACCAGTCTGCTGGCTGGGAGCTCCCGGTGTCTTTGGCAGTGTCCTGTGAGTCTCATTCTCCTGGCTGTTTATTCTGTCGCTCACCCTGAATATATTCCGGCATACAGATTCTCGTTGGTAACAGATTCTCGTTGGTCCTTCTGCAGAGTTGGCTTCAGGGTCCAGCATTCACTGCCGTATATAGGAGAACAGATTCTACCGTCGCGTAGACAAAGCTGAGTTTGGTTTGTCGGGGGGAGAGGAGGAGGTTGGAGTTCCAAACACTGGCCACATGCCATTCAGGGCCCTCCATGCAAGTGCATTCCTCACTTTTAGTTCTTAATTGCTCTGTCGAGTTGACCCATATGAGCCCATCAGGTACTTGACAATGTTGACACTGACGAAGGCCCTGCGCGCCGAAACGTGTTTGTCTGTCTGGTATATGACTGCTGTTGCAGAGCACTATCTTTATTAAACAAAGACTCTTACTCTGACTTCCTTCAGAGCAGTGCCTGCTGTTGTTGTGAGTGAGAGGTGGATGTTTCCGTTTGGATGTTACAGGTGATCACCTCAGAGTTTTCTTGGCATTCAGCCCAGCGAAGGCCAACCTTGGCACTCTCAGACTCACACTCTGCTGAAGAGCTCCTGTGTCTAGGTCTGTGTCAGGACTACTGCATGTAGTGTCTTCTTCACCTTGAATTTTATATGAAATAAAAGTACCAGGACTTGGTTCGAAGTGATGGCTATACTTTCTTACCGTGTGTGTGTGTGTGTGTGTGTGTGTGTGTGTGTGTGTGTGTGTGTGTGTGTGTGTGTGTTTACTGTTCAATCTCCTCCATTATAGGCAGTCGGTCTATTTGGAGGAGAAGGTGCTTTTTGTACCCATGATTTACTTTCGGTGTTGGTAATAATATGACAGACTGAAGTGACCAATGTTGGCTGTGAATAAGTTCATGTGTTGCCTACTGTATATTCTGTACATTTAGGGCTTGTTTGGACTCAAGCACAGAGACACGTGATGTTTCGAGTGCGTAGTATATCAGAAGCAACTGAAAATATGTGTGCCCTTGATAATGTATTTTATAAATGTGGACTCAAATAAAGAAATCGAAATGTGTGTGTGTGTGTGTGTGTGTGTGTGTGTGTGTGTGTGTGTGTGCGTGTGTGTGTGCATGTGCGTGTGTTAGACGATAGGGAGAGAGTTTGGCCAATGTGAGATCTCTCCTCAAAAGCCCCAAAAGACGAGCCTGTATGATGACTAACCCCATTCTATTTCAGAATGCCAACTAGACTACCGAATATATATATATATGCATTGCATTGCCTTCCATTCAGTCAAATGGAATGTGGAAATTGAATGCATTCTTAACTGAACTGCAGCTGTCAATCTGACAGCCGAGTCTCCACACTGTCACAGCACAAAGGTGTAACTATTCGTGTGTTGCTCTCATCTCAGAACAAGAAATAGAATAGCATCTGTTATGTCTTCCTCTGACAAACTCCAATCATGAAAAGGAGGTGTTGAATGTCCACCTGTTATACTGACTGTCTATTTTGTTCCATGGGGATTTGCCTGTCAATAAAGGTGTGTGTACTGTATGTCATTGATTGGGAGAGAGAACTGGGGAGAAGTCATGCTGCTAATTCGAACAGACTGACAACTCTGAATAAAGATAATGCCTGAATCGTGATGCTTCTCCTTTGCTTTCCTTTACTTACTAATAGTGAGATCAAAAACTTCCAGAACACCCCCCTCTCTCTCTCTCTCACACCCACCATGCCAGCCTGTCTCATGGAGGAAATGGCTCATAAACAGCTAGGCCCCGGATATGAATAAATGTTTTACATGCATGGATAAGTTATTAATAATGTCCTCCATCTGTTGGCGTCTGCCTCGGTCTGCCAGACGAGAAGCAGCAGGCGAGGAGGACACAAATAACTAACTAAGACGCTGCCTCAGAGACTCTGCCATGTAGGGACCGGGGTGCAACTAAAGCTCATTGATTTAACCCATTCTGACCTGAGATCAGGTTCTAAAAAATGTCTTCTACATCCTGACAGTTTTCCATTCTGACCTGAGATCAGATTCTAAAAAATGTCTTCTACATCCTGACAGTTTTCTGAAAAAACCTCATGTTTCTATGTCAGTCGTTCTCAAACATTTTCATGTCAAGGACCCCCAGAAATATCTGTAATTGACCGCCGACCCCCATCTGACAATATGTTGATCCAGGGACCCCCCCCCCCCCCCCCCCGAGAAGAAAAGATTTGAGTTAAAAACATTCGCTCTAAAATAATATATATTCAAAGATTTGCACCACATTTTCATGATTTTTCAAAGAATAGCAGACCTACAAGCTCGTATAGCGCGCCGCTATGAGCTTGTAGATCTGCTATTTTTCAATAGCTCAAGCATAACGTAACGCTTAAAACACCCAAAGGGGTTCCCGCCCAGAATGGGTTAATAATAAAACATATAATCAATTCATAATAAAAACCTTAACATCTTCACCCCCCCGCTGCAAAGCGTGAGCTTATATATAGATGGGCTCATTGTGAGAGTACAGAGCATGTATTTATTAATATTATCAATAAAATAATCACTAGGAAAGTAATACCAGTTATAGCACACCTGGGTCAATAACCGCTGAACTGGACTATACAGTACAGTATGGGCTATTATTACTACAGTGCAGTATGAGCTGCAGCGTGCTCTATAACTACAGTAACGTCCATTTCAACAACCGAAAATCCAATCCAATAATTATATCAATAATATAATAAACTCTTCAGCCTTCCAAACACTAGTCTGTCAATAATCACTGAACTGGACTACAGTACAGTATGAGCTATTATTACTACAGTACAGTATATGAGCTGCAGTGTGCTCTAACTAACGTACATGATGTTACTGTAGCCTTTCAACAAACCAATAATCCATAATCCACAGCCTCCCAAACACTAGTCTGTCAATAACTAGTCTGTCAATAACTCTGTCAATAGCCGCTGAACTGGAGCCTTACTGTACTGTAGCCTTTCAACAACCTAATAATCCACACTCCACAGCCTCCTGAACACTATAGTCTGTCAATAACTATAGTCTGTCAATAACCGCTGAACTGGACTACAGTACAGTATGTACTGTAGTCTTTACTGTAGCCTTTCAACAACCCAATAATCCACACTCCACAGCCTCCCAAACACTAATAAATAAATCAATAAATAAATCAAAGTCTCCCAAAGACTAGTCTGTCGAGCCACGCTGCCGCCTCACACAATCTGCAGCATTATAAACTATAGCAAGTCCTGCATCACAGTTTAGCTATTTTGACCTACATAGTACAAGGTCAAGGTTCAGTTTATTCATAATATGTCCCAAGCTGAGCACTTTGTTTTATACAGCAGATGATAAAAGCTCTTATAAAAGACATCACAAACAGTAGAACATACATATAAAACAACAACAGACATACGTATATTACGTTATCACAAGATCACAGGTGTTACATTAAATATAAAGTGCAACTAGAGTGTAACTACATCCCCCTCCTCAACTCCTCCTGCTTCCCTGGTTGATGGCCCTTTATGCTATGTTGATGAATTGAATACTGTAGTATAGGACCACAGTGGTTAGACTCTAACTGGACTTGTGTTATCCTTTTTTAGCCTTAATGTCAGCCTCAATAAAAAAAAATATATAAACATAAATACTGTACACATCCATATAGGACAACGGACTCCTTAACCCATTCTGAACGGGAACCCGTTTTGGTGTTAGCATCATGTTATGCTTTAGCTATTGAAAAATAGCAGATCTACAAGCTCGTAGCGCGCCACCGAGTGGCGCGCTACGAGCTTGTAGGTCTGCTATTTTTGAAAAATCGAAGAACGACTGACATTTTTAGAATCTGATCTCAGGTCAGAATGGGTTAATCAGACCAGTGTGTGTCCAGTGGAAACCTCGTATGAATCTGATCTCAGGTCAGAATGGGTTAATAATGTGTACTCTCAGTGGAAGCTTTCCGGTGATGAATAAACCATAGCCTCCGTTTTACTGTACACACTCCAGCGGCATAATTCATCAACAGAGGAAGGCACACGGACGGACGGACGGACGGACAAACACGCACCGTTCAATCTGCAGGAGGTGTGTCGTGTGGTGATGAATGGGGAATTAGCGTGGCTGTGGGAGGGGAGAGGGGAGCGGGAGAGGGGGGAGGTCATAGGGACATGTTGCCACAACAGACTCACACGCCGTGACGGAGTGGTGTCTGTCGGCGTGGCGACCATGTTCCATCAATGTCAGAGCATACCGGTGACAACAATGCCCGGGGGGTGGGGGGGCCTTGGGGGGAGGAGGGTGGGGGGGGGGGGGGGGGAGGATGATGAATTCAAATGGCTGGTTGTTCTGCATGGGAGACTGAATACGAGGGGGAGAAAAAAACTAAGGAAAGACTGACATTTCAGGGTTACTTCCCATATCTACGTGAAGTATACTGAAGTACTGAACCATCCTTTAGCCCCATTGGTCACTGAACTAACTAAATATTGGACCCGATAGTCACTCACAAGCCACACAATCTTCCCAAGAACAGAAGGAAGGCACCCACTTACTTGGGAGACCATTTTGTAGGATTTGTGTAGCATTTTTGCGTCTAGTGTGCGTCCAATTGGGATGGTCTATCAATCTAGATGTATACTGTAGATATACTCAACTCAAAACTCACCTCTTCACTCTTGCTTTTAGTTGAGTTTTAATGTGCATTCCTGTCCTGACTGATTCACTGCATGTGGTGTTTTTATTAATTTTTTTCTCTGTTTTTATACTCTTATTTTGTTCTTTGCCCATTGTTCTATCATTTTTAACTACTTGTGTTTTATTGTATTCTATTTTTGTGTCCTGCCCTGTGAAGCACATTGAGCTGCTTTTATGTATGAAAGGTGCTATATAAATAAAGTTTATTATTATTACTGTATGACTATGAACCATCTTTGATGGGAACCCTCTGTGGAACCCTCTGTGGAGGCACCCCGCCCCATGAAACACTAGATGAAAGGGCATGAAATGCAGAACAAGACAAGACCGTGTGGCAGTCAGTCGATTCCCTCAGCCCTCGCTCTGCAGCCTGTGAGATCCATAAGCTCTCAGCATACATTACAATCACAGTCACATCATAACTACAGTTATGTACCAACATATAACGTCACCGTCGCTCAGAAACTTCTCATCTCCAAATATTTTCCTTTTTTTGTGTGTTTTCTTCCCGTAAATGAGTGAATTGTGGATTAATATTCTATGATTTTTCAAAAGGTTAGTGAAAACGCTCTGAGTCACAGCTACAGATGACATTTTAACTCAATGAGTTAGAAGTAACACTTTTAGACACAATGAGGTTTCCACACGACGACAGAGACGTCAAAACACACGAAACAAGAAAGCAGATGCCAGAAGCACCCCCCAGGGGGGCACGTTACTGTACTGTACTGTACACCCACTGCCACAATGTGGTGTGTACAGTAATTACTCTCTCTGATGTCTCTGTTGTTTAAATCAGTCAACCAAGACAACCCATATGTTCATGATTATGATTTTTCCTTTTTAAGCCATTAATTAAAGGCAACTTCTTGTGTCTCGTAGAATTCTACAAAGTGTTTAAGAAGAAAGGAGTCACGTGAATGACATATTATATCACTGCATGAACGACTATATCATATTACTGCAGTGCTATGGGAAAATCAACTCAGAAGAGACTGTTTTTGCTTATCTTTCAATATTGCAGTTGTGCAAAAAAGTACTGCAACTTAGAACTACTTACGTTACAAGTATAAGTACGGACGGAATTGAAAATGTACTTGAGTAAAAGTATCGGCATATAAATGTACTTAAAGTACTACAAGTAAAAGTAAAAGTAGTAAAAAATGTGTACAAAATATATCTCAAATGGCCAAAATGTATAGGGTTGAAGTGGTTAATGTATGTTTTCTAATCAAAGTTAGAATCGTCAAAGTAACTAGTAACTAGTTTTCAAATAATTGTAGTGAAGTAAAAGTACAAATTTATATAAGTATAAGTAAAAGTATTGAAAATTGGGAATACTCACGTAAAGTACAAATACCTCAAAATTGTACTTGAGTACAGTGCTTAAGTAAAAGTACTTAGTTAATTTCCACCACTGCAATATTGTGTATTGTAACCAAAGTCCATTATGCATACAGTAAGCGTACAGTAAGTGCATAAGCACCATATTTGCTGACTGGGTGGAAAGGAGGGCTATACACACAGCACACAATAATGTACCTTTAACGCATTTTGGCCTGACGTCGAAATTATTTAAAAAAAATCGCTCTGAAAGAACACATATTCAATGACATTTTCACGATTTTTCAAAAATAGCAAATCTACAAGCTCGTAGCGCGCCACTCAGTGGCGTGCTATGAGCTTGTAGATCTGCTATTTTTCAATAGCTAACATGTTAACAATAATTTAAAACTCCAAACGCTGCATGCTTCCCGCCCCAAATGGGTTAAAGCAGTTGTTGTGCTATTTGTTCATGATTCATTCGACAGTATAAATGTCACCATACGGCACCGAAGAGAATCCCTCCACCTTATTGGGCAGAATAATTGCCAGTCCAAGAATAATCCATAAGCCCAAAAGAGGAGAACTAATATCTGTGTGGGCCAAAGGGTGAGAGAGAGAGATGAAATTGAGCAAAGGGAGGAACTATACTGTACTATACTGTATCCTTAATATGCTTCTTTAACCCATTCTGACCTGAGATCAGATTCTTCTAAAATTCT
The DNA here is from genome assembly GCF_963924005.1 of Protomyctophum bolini. NCBI lineage: Eukaryota > Metazoa > Chordata > Actinopteri > Myctophiformes > Myctophidae > Protomyctophum > Protomyctophum bolini. The sequence goes on along the minus strand of NC_137882.1, from coordinate 3,238,987 downwards.
GACAGTTTTCTGAAATTCCTCATGTTTCTGTATCAGTGGTGCTCAATATTTCATGTCAAGAAACCCAAAAATGATATATAATATGCCTCCGCCCCCCCCCCCCCCCCCTATCTGAAAATATGTTGTTCCAGGGACCTCCCATGAAGAAGCAAAGATTTGAGTTAAAAATGTTCGCTCTGAAATAATATATATTCAAAGATCTGCACCACATTTTCACCATTTTTCAAAAATAGCAGATCTACAAGCTCATAGCGCGGCACTTGGTATGAGCGCTATGAGCTTGTATAGATCTGCTATTTTTCAACAGCTAAAGCATAACATAATGCTTAAGGGGTTCTCGCCCAAAATGGGTTAATAATAGCATATACAGTATATTATGTATGTATTATATAGTATTATATACAGCCATTATGCCACGAAAGGAGTTGGAGGAGGTGGGATGATGCATAATGTAACACTGTAATAACGAGACACAAAACACCAGAAAAGACTGATCCTGGCGAAGGGTTTTTCCGTTCGTTCTGAAACCAAAACAAAGTGCCCTGCCTGCAGCCCAGGCCTTCTCCTCTCCCTGAGGCGATAGTAGCGGACACACAGACAGAAGAATGTAATGTAGAGATGTTTTACCACTGTAATGGTGCTAAGGGGGGAGGGGGGGTGTTTACTGGTTTAATGGTGTTGCACATCAAAAGTTTGCTCCCAAAAGTTTCAGCTCAAGACCCAAAGGAGAAATTAGATGTTTTCCCGGCCCAGCTATAGGACTCAGACTATAGTGAAAATAAGCGTATACAAGCTTGTAGATAAGCTGCTCTTGAGAGCAGAACTAAATGGTCTCCATTTGGCTGGTTTAGCACATCTTCTAATTAATGAAGGCCTAAATGTTTGTCCCGCAAGCACTGTTCGTGTTTTGTTCACCGTTTGGGCTGTCGTGAAAAAGGAGCGCCTCAAGAGCTGTGTGTGTGTGTGTGTGTGTGTGTGTGTGGGTGTGTGTGTGTGTGTGTGTGTGTGTGTGTGTGTGTGTGTGGGGTCCCCTTGAGGAAACCATTTTTATGGCTGAGACAGATTTCGAGTTTACAATTAGTAAAAAAGATTTAAGTTAGGCTCAGAGGTATCCGTGCGTGCATGCGTGCGTGGGTGCGTGCGACTTCCCAGATACAAATAAAAAAATAGCAAAAGCAGATCCGCAAGCAAAAAATGTGGCTCAACAACTTGTAGGTCTGCTAGGTCTGCTACGAGCTTGTAGATCTGCTATTTTTTGAAAAATCGAAGAACGACTGACATAGAAACACAGCTTTTTCAGGAAAAACGTTGAGATTCAGAACATAATGTCCGTCCTCTGTAGGACGATTATCTCCACAGAGAAAACAAAGGAAACCAAAGACGCCACAAAATATCAAGTGGAGTTACCACACACACACACACACACACACACACACACACACACACACACACACACACACACACACACACACACACACACACACACA
>NC_137882.1:3012500-3232500 GCF_963924005.1 Protomyctophum bolini | reverse complement strand
CAGCACCATGGACAGAGTCTAGGTTAGGCCACTACAGTGGAGAAGACTTCAGCACCATGGACAGAGTCTAGGTTAGGCCACTACAGTGGAGAAGACTTCAGCACCATGGACAGGGACTACGTTAGGCCAATACAGTGGAGAAGACTTCAGCACCATGGACAGAGTCTAGGTTAGGTCAGTGGAGAAGACTTCAGCACCATGGACAGAGTCTAGGTTAGGGTCAATACAGTGGAGAAGACTTCAGCACCATGGACAGAGTCTAGGTTAGGCCAGTACAGTGGAGAATACTTCAGCACCATGGACAGAGTCTACGTTAGGCCACTACAGTGGAGGGGACTTCAGCACCATGGACAGAGTCTAGGTTAGCCCAATACAGTGGAGAAGACTTCAGCACCATGGACAGAGTACCAACTACCAAAATGTTTGTAAACAAATAACAAAATGTTTATAAACAAATCCCAAATGTTTATAAACAAATACCAAAATGTTTATAAACAAATACCAAATGTTTATAAACAAATACCAAAATGTTTATAAACAAATACCAAATGTTTATAAACAAATAAGTCTCATGGGGGGGGTAGGACCACTACAGTCCAATACAGAGGAGAAGACTTCAGCACCATGGACAGAGTCTAGGTTAGGCCACTACAGTGGAGAAGACTTCAGCACCATGGACAGAGTCTAGGTTAGGCCACTACAGTGGAGAAGACTTCAGCACCATGGACAGAGTCTAGGTTAGGCCACTACAGTGGAGAAGACTTCAGCACCATGGACAGAGTCTAGGTTAGGCCACTACAGTGGAGAAGACTTCAGCACCATGGACAGAGTCTAGGTTAGGCCACTACAGTGGAGAAGACTTCAGCACCATGGACAGAGTCTAGGTTAGGCCACTACAGAGGAGAAGACTTCAGCACCATGGACTGAGTCTAGGTTAGGCCACTACAGTGGAGAAGACTTCAGCACCATGGACAGAGTCTAGGTTAGGCCACTACAGTGGAGAAGACTTCAGCACCATGGACAGAGTCTAGGTTAGGCCACTACAGAGGAGAAGACTTCAGCACCATGGACTGAGTCTAGGTTAGGCCACTACAGTGGAGAAGACTTCAGCACCATGGACAGAGTCTAGGTTAGGCCACTACAGTGGAGAAGACTTCAGCACCATGGACAGAGTACCAACTACCAAAATGTTTGTAAACAAATAACAAAATGTTTATAAACAAATCCCAAATGTTTATAAACAAATACCAAAATGTTTATAAACAAATACCAAAATGTTTATAAACAAATACCAAATGTTTATAAACAAATAAGTCTCATGGGGGGGGTAGGACCACTACAGTCCAATACAGAGGAGAAGACTTCAGCACCATGGACAGAGTCTAGGTTAGGCCAATACAGTGGAGAAGACTTCAGCAAGCTTGTATCATCTAGCTCGTAGCGCGCCACCGAGTGGTGCGCTACGAGCTTGTAGATCTGCTATTTTTCAATAGCTAAAGCATAACATAATGCTAACACCAAAAGGGGTTCCGGCCCAAAATGGGTTAATTAGCCTGGTTTAAGCACTCCCCTTTCAAAATCACATTTCAAGGGGGAGTGGTTATAATCAGGCTAACTTTTAATGATTCTGTCCATCAGACCAGTGGCTCTCAACCTGTGGGCGGGGGTCCCCAGTGTCTCTCAGTCTCAACCTGTGGGCGGGGGTCCCCAGTGGCTCTCAGTCTCAACCTGTGGGCGGGGGTCCCCAGTGTCTCTCAGTCTCAACCTGTGGGCGGGGGTCCCACCAGTGGCTCTCAACCTGTGGGCGGGGGTCCCCACACAATCTTTTGTTCGACAGACCAGCGGGCCAATGATGAAGTAGTTTGGACGACTTTAACTCATCAATATTATTCAAATACTGACACTCCATCATCAACTGTGTGCACGCAATTAAACCCATTCTGAGCTGAGATCAGATTCTAAAAATGTCTTCTACAATCCTGACAGTTTTCTGAAAAAGCTATGTTTCTATATGTTATAGCAGACCTACAAGCTCGTAGCGCGCCACTCGGTGGCACGCTACGAGCTTGTAGATCTGCTATTTTTCAATAGCTAAAGCATAACATAATGCTATAACACCAAAAGGGGTTCCCGCACAAAATGTGTTAGGAGGCTGTCCACTGCCTGTCCCAAAAGGAGGAGGTGATTTGCTTCGGGGGGGCAAAGGAGGACGACGTTTGTGTCGATCTCGCCAGCGGCGAATCTTTGATGCAGCGATGGATGCCATTATTATTACTGCCTGTCATAATATATCTGTCACAAACAACAAACCACAGACTTCACTTGGGGGACACGAGAAAGTTCTGGGCGAATAAATTAATAGAGCCTCAGAGACATAATAAAGTCAAACAAAAGTCCAAAGACATTTGGTGTTCAATCAATCAACGAGTGAGCTGAAGAGTTATTGGATTATTAGACGTTCCGATTCGGTCGAGAAGAGTCGATGTGATGTTGAGTCCCACATGAGCTCTGGGATTCACAGAACCACCCAGTTCAGAACCACTGAGAGAACCATTCACAGAACCACCCAGTTCAGAACCACTGAGAGAACCATTCACAGAACCACCCAGTTCAGAACCACTGAGAGAACCATTCACAGAACCACCCAGTTCAGAACCACTGACAGAACCATTCACAGAACCACCCAGTTCAGAAACACTGAGAGAACCTTTCACAGAACCACCCAGTTCAGAACCACTGAGAGAACCATTCACAGAACCACCCAGTTCAGAACCACTGAGAGAACCTTTCACAGAACCACCCAGTTCAGAACCACTGACAGAACCATTCACAGAACCACCCAGTTCAGAACCACTGAGAGAACCTTTCACAGAACCACCCGTTCCCAGTTCTACAGTAAGATGGCTTCCATGCGTTTCTCAGGCACACAGTCTCTGCATCCGCACCCTTTTGGTGTTGTAAGCATTATGTTATACTTTAGCTATTGGAAAATAGCAGGTCTGGTATTTTGGAAAAATCACACCCGTGTGAACTGAGTGGTACAACTCCCCTCTCCCCCTCCTCTCTCTCTCTCTCTCTCTCTCTCTCTCTCATTAGCAGGCAACAGTGCTGCATTGTCTCTCTCTCTGTTTCTGGCAACAGCGCCCCTACTGGTACTAATAGTCATACTCGTGCTCACAGTAACAGGTGCATGGGTGGGTGGGTGGGTGGGTTAACGTCACGGACATTGCTGTTCCTTGGAGTGGTTGCACCACTCAAAAATCATGAAAATGTGTCGTAATTTTTGGAATAATATATTCTTCCAGAGCAAACTTTTTAACTCAAATCTTTGCTTCTGGGGCGGTGGTCCCTGGAACAACATAGTTTATCAGATGGGGGGGCTCGGCGGCCAAATACATATATTTTTGGGGGTCCTTGACATGAAAATGTTTAAGAACAACTGACATAGAAACATGAGATTGTTCAGAAAACGGTCAGGATTTAGAAGGCATTTTGTAGAATCAAAGCTCAGGTCTGAATGGGTTAAATAGCGAGCTGCTGGATGCAAAATTATGCAAATCAAAAATATGTAGGTTACAGTAGTGGGCCAGATAAAGATACTGTTATCGTATCCTCTCTTATACCCGCATTAAATGCAGTGGCGTGCACAGATATACACTAGGGGGTGCTAGAGCACCCTCTGCCCTTTTCCATTTGGACAAAATAATAATAATGTGCCCTTAAAAAAAAGCTGTAAAAAAAAGAAACCCCCATTTTTTTGGTACAGTATGTGGACCAAGGTGACATTGATCAATTGATGGTGACATATATTGATCAATTATTGATTAAAAGAAAAAGCTTCTAATATATAATTTAGGCCCCAAAATCTATACATCTATTAAGGCAACCAGCCGGTTCCACACGCTGCACAAGGTGCCCTTTTTTTCCCCTCACTTGAGCACCTGCCCCTCTAAATGTCTAAATGCACGCCCCATGGATTAAATGTGATCCTTTATGACGACAACAAAATGATCAGAGCTCAGGTCTTTGGCCACATTATAAATGCATGGTTTGGGAGAGAGATGTTGGTCATTTTGTTTCTAAACCACAGCGAACAACAACACCACAACACAAACACAGCTGTCAGAGATTTAACTTAGCAAACAAGCCCTGTCATGTAAACCCATTGGTCTTGTCTTGTCAGAGCAGCCATACAGAGAGCAACAGTGCCCCCACGTGGCCAAACGCCGCCAAAGGATTTTTTCCCCTTTCACAGCTACTTCACATCACAACACACTTTTATGGAGACGCCTTTTAAATGAACCATAAAACTAGACAACCAATTAGTCTAGCACCATTAACCCATTCTGACCGGGAACCCATTTTTGTGTTAGCATCATGTTACGCTTTAGCTATTGAAAAATAGCAGATCTACAAGCTCATAGCGCGCCACCGAGTGGCGCGCTACGAGCTTGTAGATCTTCTTTTTAGAATCTGATCTCAGGTCAGAATGGGTTCATCAGACCAGTGTGTGTGTCCAGTGGAAACCTCGTATGAATCTGATCTCAGGTCAGAATGGGTTAAAAGACATTATAGAGCCATTAAAATAGAAAGGCAATCGAAGGAAGGGGGGAAGGTAAATGTATTTGGCGTTTGGAGGTTGGGACAGTAAATGGAAGTGAACTATCTCGTCCAATAACAGCCGTCGTTTCGAGAGGAAGCACATCGTTAGCGTTTATGAACGATGCTTTAACCCATTCTGACCTGAGATCAGATTCATACGAGGTTTCCACTAGTGGACACACACTGGTCTGATGAACCCATTCTGACCTGAGATCAGATTCTAAAAATGTCAGTCGTTCTTCGATTTTTCAAAAATAGCAGACCTACAAGCTCGTAGCGCGCCACTCGGTGGCGCGCTATGAGCTTGTAGATCTGCTGTTTTTCAATAGCTAAAGTATAACATAATGCTTATAGTTAAAACACCAAAAGGGGTTCCCGGTCAGAATGGGTTAAAACAGTTGCTCTGTGTGATTCAAGACAGCGGGACTTTAACTGTAAACTGTTTGGTTCTCAAAGTGAGCTGCGGGGACCCCCAGGGGGTCCTTTGGGGGGGATTCCAGTGGGTCCATGCATGGCACAAGTTAACACAGCGTCACAGACAGTCACTTCTTTAAGCATTCCATTGATATGTTGTTGGCCATTAAAAAATAGCAGATATACAAGCTTGCCGTGTGGCACGGAGGGACTTATACATCTGCTATTTTTTTTAAATATTAAGAAACATATTGAAAATGTTGATTTATTTTGTTCTATTCTGGGGGTCCCTGCAGGCTGCTGGCACAAAACCTTTTCACGTAGTGTTGGGTGCTTGCACATATGCACACATGGCATCAACGCATGGTGTTGTGTGCAGGCACACTACACATTTTTTAAGAGCCTGCCCAACAGGGACTACAGATAAAATGTAGCTCTTCGGCTAACTCTGGCCCATTTACATTGATGTGAAAACTGACATGTTGATTAAGGAGCCTTGTCCCCGTCAAATAAATAAATAAACATCCCGGGGGTCCGCGGGGTCTGCACTCCGCGGCCAAATACTGTACATATCAATAGAGGGTACTGTATGTGCAGGCACGCGTGACATCATCATACCCGGAAGTTATGCTGGATTCTGGAATGCCCAAAACATCCAAACAGAAAAGTCCTATATGGTTGCAATCAACGTTAAACTCACTTGGACACTCGATTTGCGTTATGCACGCACACACCTTCTATTTGAGGGTCCTTGACACGGACAGGTTTGAGAACCAGTTGCTGTAGTAGCAGCACATTGATAGCTACAGCGACCAAACATGCATTAAATCACATCCTCCTCCTCCTCCTCCTCCTCCTCCTCCTCCTCCTCCTCCTCCTCCTCCTCCTCCTCCTCATACAAAAGCAAAAAAAACAACAACCACTTGTCTTAGACTTTGAGAGACGGGTTCTAAATTAAACAAACAAGCCCTGATGTATGTACAGTATATGTCATGTATGTATGTATGTGTGTATGGGTACAGTATGTTTCAATGAATTGAGAGTACGTGAGAACAGCAATGGAAACAAGCCGAAAGTCTTTTCTGGTTTCATCCTTTTAGCAGACCTTGTACTGTATTGTACCGTTCTTCCCTGTGCCTGTCCTTGCAAACCGTTAATAAATTATTCAATCAATCAAAAATACGTGTGTTATACTGTGTGTAGGATGTATGTATGTATGTATTGCATGTACAATATTGTAAAAGTTTCTTTTCCCTTTTTACCTCCTTTATAATGAAATCCTGTTCTGTTCTTTGACTATATAGAAGTGTCTATTTGTATGTCTCTAAATGTTTTGATGAATTGAACAAGGTGGACCCTCTTGTAAACAAGTGTAATGCTTAATTGGGTCGTCCACTCACAGTTAAGTCTTTGTATTGACTATTGAGTTTGTGCTTGAAATGTACTGTAATTCTGCAAACTGTTAATAAATATTTAAATCAATCAAAAAACACATTTTTATATGTCTGATGGTTTTACAAAAAGGGGAAGTCATCTAGTCTCTAGGCTTCTAAATGTCTCCTACACAGTACGCTCTTACATTCTTTATTTATTTTAACACTTTTTAACACTAAAAACCTATTGGCTGACAGAGATCATCTCTGTGCAATATAAATTAGACAGACATAGGCTATATTCCTATGCTGCCAATGTTGCCATTCTCTCTGCGTCTCCCCCTTTGCTCAGTCTCAGCCTACAGCAATCTCACCTCAGCTTATCTCCTCACACAGCGTGAGATTAAAGTTGACAGACTAAAGCACGTTGGATTACACCGGGTTCTAGAATATGAGGGTCTAAAGAGCGGCCGTATATCTATGGGTGAAAACCAAGGCTGAGACATCATCCTTCATTCAGATTCAGAAGGCCTAGAATCTATAATCCATTTGTCTATTTAAGGATAATTAGATAAAACAATCAGGGTTTGACCTGATGAAGAGCCTTGGCTGGAAACGTCGTCAATAATAAACTTTTGGAGCATATGAGTGTGCGGGTTTCCGTTCTCTTTTGAACCCAGCACCTCCACTAAAGTGATGTGCGTATTTCACTATAGTTTATATCTAAGGCCAAGCCTTCATCATCACATTTCGACTGCAAATGTTACTTTCACAGCGAAATAAGCAGTTTAGCCACACGTGTTCACATTTTGCTTAGCAAAGTCAGTAACTTCAAAACTATGCACTGTCTGTGCAGCCCTATAACCTGTGCTGGGAGCTCAAGACACCAATCTGAGCTATATGGCAGGAAAGGCTGGATGGGTTCAGACAAACTTTGGAAACACTGGCCCAAAATGTTACTTTCACAGGGAAATAAGCGGTCGAGATCATGGATTCCACAATGCTTATACACCAGACTTCCCGGTCCTTCATTGCCACCCCCAGTTCCTGCCTATACTGAAGCATGTGTCCCTACTAGCGATGACATCATGTGTCCCTAGCGATGACATCATGTGTCCCTAGCGATGACATCATGTGTCCCTAGCGATGACATCAGGAAACGACAGTTTTCTACCTCTGTGTCCGCCCTGAGGCAGGAGGACTCCAGAGAAGAAGGGAAGATATAACCTCATTGTCAGCTCTGTAGCAGTGGCCGGAAAACTGCGCTCTCCTGGATAAGCCATATAGGCCTTAGCCTAAGGCTATAAAGGCCTTATGGATAAGCCTTAGATAGACGTTGTGAGATGAGTTTGGCTTCCAATTCTTCAGGGTATGAAGAATTGGCTGTGGGGCCAATACGCCATGGGTTAATTATCCCAGTCACAGTTTAACTCGATTCAGTGATTAAAAAAAGCTGGGATCCTGGTTGGCCGGTCCCCCCACGGAATGATCGATAGTAACTAGGAATCAAATTGTCTCCGACTCTGAGAGTGTTCAGTACAAACGGAACCAAATGGACCATTTCGGGTCCATTTGGTTCCTTTTGTATACTCAGAGTGTACAAAATAATGTCTTCCAAAGAAGTGGTTCCTTGAAGTGAAATCAAAGCGTTTGAGAACTATACTGAACAAGGCATACACAGGGTTTAAGTGGTGGAGAAGTGGAGTTGTTCAGCCCCCACTCTCAGCACCAGAGGGCAGAGCTGGCTTTGCTTACCTGGATCACCAGGCAAAGCCTTCTAGTTCTTCTAACCCGTGAGAAAAGGACTGGTTCCTCTCGGCACCAGAGGGCAGAGCTGGCTGTGCTTATACCTGGATCACCAGGCAAAGCCTTCTAGTTCTAACCCGTGAGAAAGGACTGGTTCCTCTCGGCACCAGAGGGCAGAGCTGGCTGTGCTTATACCTGGATCACCAGGCAAAGCCTTCTAGTTCTAACCCGTGAGAAAGGACTGGTTCCCATCAGCCAAACAAGCTCTGCTGGGGTGTGTCGTATCCACAAGCTTTACCTGACAGCAGAGCTACAGAGCAGGGAGCAAATTCTGTTGGTAATCGCTGATAGACAAAAGAGGGGTTGAGACCCCATGCAGCACTTTGAGATACCCCAAATATTATACTACTCTATTATGTTTTGACACTTGCGTTGGCAATGTATAAACATAATTATGGTTTATCTGGCCAATAAAGCTACCGGTAACTTGAAGTGAAAAATTAATTGAGGTGAATTGTCATCCTCCTCGCAAGCAGAACACAAACGCCTCTCAGTGGAGTGACAAAAAGTTAGTTTCTCAACTCTCAACTTCTCACATAAAAGCGTCAAAAGTTGCAGATCAACAAGCTCAACAATAGCAGACGAATTGGACATACGAGGTATATATATTTCCGTGATAACGATGTCTGTCTGTCACCAAAAATCCCCAAGGCGTACCAGCAGACAGACAGTGTGCCTCGATCGGCAGAAACCCTTTGAGAACACCTGTTGTGTTTTAGCAGAAAAACAGAAAATAAACAAAAACAGTCACAGCTGTCCATTTATTGGAGCCTCTGTGGGAGAGAGAGGCTCGTTATGCCAGAGAGCAATTAACCCATTCTGACCTGAGATCAGATTCATACGAGGTTTCCACTAGTGGACACACATACACTGGTCTGATTAACCCATTCTGACCTGAGATCAGATTTTAAAAAAAGTCAGTCGTTCTTCGATTTTTCAAAAATAGCAGACCTACAAGCTCGTAGCGCGCCACTCAGTGGCGCGCTATGAGCTTGTAGATCTGCTATTTTTCAATAGCTAAAGCATGACATGATGCTTAAAACATCAAAAGGGGTTCCCGTTCAGAATGGGTTAATGAGACCACTAGAGGTTGGTCAATCATCATGACGGCTTTAAGTAAACATTTAGTCAGACCCCAGGAAATCAATAGCTATTTATGTGAGACAACGTTATAAAACACTCAATTGTAAAGCGGAGACAGTATTATATATAAATATATAGCCTAGATAAAGAGTATAAAACACGCCCAAAACAGGGAGTAAATATACGGCGTCATACCCACAACTCAACTCTTCTAATCCAACGATATATTCCTATAGAGATATAATAGGAAACCACACTCGCAATTTCACAGGATTGCATCTTTCTAGTTTTACTAAATCTGTATCATAGTATGATACAGATTACGGCAGTGGATGGTGTGTGTGTGTGTGTGTGTGTGTGTGTGTGTGCGTGCGTGCGTCTGTGCCATTGTATGGAGAACAAACACGTCACTGCAAAGCAGAAGCACACACACATTAGAAGTAAATGTACACTTTACACAGCTGTGTAATACAAACATGTGTGTGTGTGTGTGTGTGTGTGTGTGTGTGTGTGTGTGTGTGTGTGAGACGTGTGTGTGTGCGTGTGTGTGTGTGTGTGTGTGCGCGCCCAGTGGTCAGAAGCGCTCGTGTTGTGAGTGACAGAGGGAGATTTGAAGGTGCTGGAGCCTGACGCTGTCGAGCTACAAACCCAAAAAACTAGCAAATTAATAGGTGCTCTGCTGCCTGTCACGGTGACACACACACACACACACACACACACACACACACACACACACACACACACACACACACACACACACAGTGACTGACACTTCATTCTGCTCACGACACACTGGTGGATTTGACCTGACAAATCGAACACTAACAAAACGACAACATGGGGTGAAAATAAAGTTTCTCTAACAGCCCAACACTTTATTTTCTGTTTTTTTCTGCCTATTCTGCAGTTTTTCACGGCGTGTCTCTCTCGATCAACTGTGGAATTCTTACAGGCGAGAAAAACTGACACACAGCCATACACACACACACAGCCGTGGCAAATTGAGTCCGAATATCCTATTTGGAATGGATGAGATAACCCATTCTGAACGGGAACCAATTTTGGTATTATAGCATCATGCTATGCTTTAGCTATTGAAAAATAGCAGATCTACAAGCTCATAGCGCGCCACCGAGTGGCGCGCTACGAGCTTGTAGGTCTGCTATTTTTGAAAAATCGAAGGATGACTGACATTTTTTTAGAATCTGATCTCAGGTCAGAATGGCTTAATCAGACCAGTGTGTGTCCAGTGGAAACCTCGTATGAATCTGATCTCAGGTCAGAATGGGATAAAGTTGCCGGGAAATCCGGAGGGACAGATGCTGTTGGGGGAGAGCTGGAATGTAGAAGTCGTTGCGTGTCGGGGCACAGAAACCTCTTATCTCCGTTTTTCAAACTTTTTGTGTGGGGTTGTTTTTTTAAAGTGCTGAAAAGTGTCATTTTTTTGGAGATAAATGAGGTTTCCACCCCGACAGAGACTAACCCATTCTGACCTGAGATCAGATTCTAAAAATGTCTGTTTGAAAATGACAGTTTTCTGAAAAAGCCTATGTTTCTATGTCAGTGGTTCTTCGATTTTTCAAAAAATAGCAGATCTACAAGCACGTAGCGCGCCACTCGGTGGCACGCTACGAGCTTGTAGATCTGCTATTTTTCAATAGCTAAAGCATGACATAATGCTAACACCAAAAGGGGTTCCCGTTCAGAATGGGATAAATGGGAAAAAAGCACGGTGGTGTTGTGGGTGTGAAGCGACATTTATATAGCTGTGCACACAGTGTCGCGCAAACCGGAAAAAAACACGTTTACAAGCTCACAACTCATCGCTACAGGGTGGTGTTGTGAGCTTGTAGATCTGCTATCTTTGTTTTTGTCACCGACAGACAACACGCCACTGCACAATCAAGTATAATTCAAAGCAGAGCTTGTAACACAGAGAGAGAGAGAGAGAGAGAGAGAGAGAGAGAGACACAAACACACACACACACACACACACACACACACACACACACACACACAGTTAATTTGCCGATGCTGCAAGGTCCCCGGCCGGGGAAGGAAGGACTATAGCCGTGGTGGGATGATAGAAAAATAAAATGCATTTCAGTTATCTTCTCAAGCCTGTCCTGTTGATGTGTCATGGATTCCATTCCTCCAGACACGGCCACAGCTGAATAATTTCACGTATGGCTGAGATGGTGGTCCGACTCCGACACACAGTCTCTCTCTCTCTCTCTCTCTCTACACACACACACACACCTGCGAGTGCCAAGGGGGGGGGATTGATTTATTTGTCATTCTGGATGCAACAGAACCTAGACAACAGAAATCAGGCCCGGCATACCGGATCAGGATGAGGCGGTTCTGGTTATGTGGGCTCACATGGTCGGATGCACATGGGCCGATGTGGTGAGCCTGAAGGTACAACTGGATGGCTTTCTTGTGCCAAGCTAAGGACCCCCCCCAAAAAAAAATGCATTTGGCCGCGGACCTCCAAAGACCCCCCCCCAGCTATCTTTCAAATATTTTATATTACTAGCCCTTACCCGTGAGATATTGCCGCGCTATGCGCTTGTAGGTATAGGTATGCTATTTTTGAAAAATCGTGAAAAGTCTCTGGAACAACATACAGATGGGCAGGCGGAGGCATATATTACATATTATTTTTGGTGTCCTTGACATGAAATATTCAGCACCACTGATACAGAAACATAAGGTTTTTCATAAAACTGTCAGGATTTTTAAGACATTTTTGGTTGTTGTTAATATCGTAATGTTACAATTCCAAACATGCAAACATGACCCGCATCTACAATATATTATAGTTGCTTTAATGACTATAGTATAAAAATGTTATTGTATTTTTTTTTAATGTACAATGTATTTGTATTTAAGTTCATAAAGTTTAACTACTAGTTATAAAAGAATGCATTTGAAATCCAATTCAAAAATTGCAAAAACATTATTCGGGATGGGTTCAAATAGGACAAATATCAGATCTACAATCTCAAAACGCGTCACACTGTAGTGCTGCCACAGTATGTAAGCAGTGAGTGTGCTAGTCCTGGAGTGAGTGTGAAAACATAGTGGAGCCCTCCATCTCTGTCATCAAAGTATGAAGCAGCAGAATCCTGGCTTCCAGATGCAGTCCCCCCCCCCCCCCACCACCCCCCCCCCCCCCCCCCCCTCCCCCTCCTTCCATCTCTCCTTGTGTCCCTGCCACCACATCCAGACTGCAGTATGTCAGGGACAGGCTCTATTAGCCCACACAGATGTCGCAGTCGGGCAGAAACCTCTCATCTCTCCGTATATAATTAACTTTTTGTGGGGTTTTTTCTCGTGAAACAATCAATGCCCTATACTTGATTAGCCTGGATCCAGCCCAAAGACCCCATCACCCACTCTAAGCTATACAGTCTGATAATCAGGCTACTACTTGTCACACGAAAGCATCAAGCCCACCACACACCGTCTGCGACCGTGTGCGGCGCGGCGCGTTGCTGCGCGGCGCCGCGTGGCGCCGCCTGGAAAATAGAACTGTGTTCTATCGGCGCGCCGGGCGGCGCGGCGCGGCTCCGCGCGGCGGACGGAGCCGGTGTGCGTTAGGTTCATTGAAAATAATGGAGGTGGCTGTGCGCGCCGCGCGGCGCCGCGCGGGGGACGCAGCCGGTGTGTCGGGCTTCACAAGTAGCAGATCTACAAGCTCGATAAGCGGAGCGAAGTGACACCTTTCAAGCTTGAAGATCTGCTACTTTTTTTCCCTTTTTTAAAATGTTTTTTTGCGGCTTTCTCCTTTATTTTATATATTTTATGGAGGGACAGACAGTAGGCTGAAAGGAAATGGGAGAGAGAGATGGGGGGGGGGGGGGGGAAGACATGCAGTAAAGGCTGTCGGGATCGGGAGTCGAACCCGCAGCACACTGCCAGGCTGGATTATACCAGCCAATGTGCCTGGACCGCTCAGGCCATGATCTGCTACTTTTGCTTTTGAATCCTGCAAAAGTAACAGTTTTGGGACATACGAGGATTCCACCCAACAGAGACGGTATTGTGTTGTTTCTAATGGAGGTGAGATGTAAAAAAAATAAACACATAAATAAGAATGAGTAGAATGGAGAGAAAGAAGAGACAAAATATCAAAACAAAACACACAGCAGAGGTTGTAATTACAACCAAACCCTGATCTGATGGCTTTTTAACCCATTCTGACCCGAGATCAGATTCATACGAGGTTTCCACTGGACACACACTGGTCTGATGAACCCCATTCTGACCTGAGATCAGATTCTAAAAATGTCAGTCGTTCTTCGATTTCTCAAAAATAGCAGACCTACAAGCTCGTAGCGCGCCACTCGGTGGCGCGCTATATGAGCTTGTAGATCTGCTATTTTTCAATAGCTAAAGCATAACATGATGCTAACACCAAAATGGGTGCCCGGTCAGAATGGGTTAATATGTCACGGTGGTGGATTTCAGTCACCATTTTGAGTAACGGGTCGATCAGGATTGGGGGCGCAAAACTTTATTCATTGCCTTGCTATGTGGGGAAAGAAAATCAATGCATTTAATTCCCCATTATTCATTTCCACACACGGCCTTACACTTAACGTTTAGCATTCAGGCCGAGAGAATGAAATGGCTGGGGTGAGTGACAACCAGATGCAGCAGACTTAAAGTAATTATTGATTTATTTGGAGAGAAGTATGACTTAACGGGGGTGTACTACTGGTGAAAAATGCCCTCCTCTTTATTGCGTTCCACAGTCGATCATTATGTCATTTCAAAAAGGAGAAAAATAATCAATAGTTGAATTAATTCTTTTTCATCTCTCATATATTCACATGAGCATTCATCGATCACTGAAAAACAAGTGATTCTTGAACGATATAATATAAGAAGCCAGAGAATATTTCTATCAAGACTATGTTTGAATTTACAAGATTTGTAAACCTGAACTTTTCCTTTAAACGACTACTAGACCCAACAAACAAAATAGCGTTGCCTGACCCCATTAAAACACAAGGCCCGGCCCGGCCGGTCCCTGTGATGTGCCAACAATGTTCAAAGACAATCGTTTGAAATGAGGGCGATGTTAGCACGAGGTGGAAGCCATCCGAGTTTGAGACTCTGTCTATGCACTGCAGCGGCCATATTGCATTAGGTGATAGTTTGTGTTTATCACATGCATTAGGTGATAGTTTGTGTTTATCACATGCATTAGGTGATGGTTTGTGTTTATCACATGCATTAGGTGATAGTTTGTGTTTATCACATGCATTAGGTGATAGTTTGTGTTTATCACATGCATTAGGTGATAGTTTGTGTTTATCACATTGCATTAGGTGATAGTTTGTGTTTATCACATGCATTAGGTGATAGTTTGTGTTTATCACATGCATTAGGTGATAGTTTGTGTTATCACATGCATTAGGTGATAGTTTGTGTTTATCACATTGCATTAGGTGATAGTTTGTGTTTATCACATGCATTAGGTGATAGTTTGTGTTTATCACATTGCATTAGGTGATAGTTTGTGTTTATCACATGCATTAGGTGATAGTTTGTGTTTATCACATGCATTAGGTGATAGTTTGTGTTATCACATGCATTAGGTGATAGTTTGTGTTGGTGCACCAGTGCGCATGCGTCGTCAAAACGTCTGGTGCGCGGTAGATCAAAGGCATGGAGGCGCATTTGCGCACCAACAGCTGAGAGACGGGGATTTAGAGAATGCTGACAGGCATTCAAAAGGAACTCAAATGAGATGTTAACGTCCTGTAAGAAGACTTAGAAATAAAACTAGTGTTGACTAGTAATCATTACAAGTGGCTCTTATTTTGATGAGGCAGTTTCTGCACAGAAAGTCTGTTTCACTTCAACTGTCACTTAGGTAGGTTACACATGCTGGAATTAAACATGGAACCTGCAGGCAGCATTAGGTGAGTAATTCATTGTGTTGGATGTTTGTGGTTGTGCTAATGATAAACGGACAGGTGTTGCCAGTGGGATAAACTGCTATACTTAACGACGACACTGTCTGTGACTAGGTGTACTAGTGTAGCTTTGCATCAGTTGCATCTGCCCGTGTGAAAGCAGCATTACGTTGTGGCAGGATACGAACGTCTGTTTCCCCTCCGCTATCCTACCTGAGAGACAGTTTCCTCCTGGGAACACAGCTTGTGGACAATTGTGCCAATTATTGACTGTGTGATTTAAGTCAACCCGGGGTTGTTCCTGTGTGTTTTTATGTTGCGTCATTCTGCCCTGTGTGTGGCGTTGGCGTATCCTCTGTGTTCAAGCATGCTAAAGGAAAGCAAAGTGTTTCTCAAGTGATTTCTAGTGTTTCCTCTCCTGCTCATTGGTTCCCCACACATTCCAGGTCAACAGCACGGCGACAGGGAGGGAATTCTAATGGAGGGATGAGAGGTTTACTGCGGCAGAGAGAGAGACGCTCGGAAGACATCATCAGACTCTGGAACGCTTCCACTGTGAAACAAGTGGTTCAAACTGCCAGTGGTGTAAGGTACACAAGTACATTTACTTAAGTACGTATAGGCCTACTAAAGTACGATTTTGAGGTATATTTGTACTTGAGTATTTCCAATTTCCAATACTTTTACTTACAAAAATGTATACTTTTATTCCACTACATATAGTGGCAGCAGCCCCAGGTCTGCTGCCACTCGTATTTACCCATTCAGGACGGGAACACATCGGTGTCACCTTAGCTTTTAACCACTTTTTGTTTAACATTAGTATAAACTTTAGTTATTGAAAAATAGCAGATCTACAAGCTAGAACTGCTATTTATTTTTTTTATCATGAAAATGTGTGCAAATCTTTGAATATGTGTTCTTTCACAACAAACATTTTAACTCATATATTTTGCTTCTGGGAACAACATTATTTTCAGATTGTGATCAGTGGCTAATTACATATAATGTTTGGGGGTCATGAAACACTTTCAGCACCACTGATGGCTTTTTCAGAAAACGGTCATGATTTTTAGAAGACAATTTGTAGAATCTGCTCTCTCCGTTTTGCCGCTGCCTAATTAAGGCACTATATTCCATTTAGTATGCAGGGTTATTTGGACAAATGGACGCTTATGGGTCCATTTGGTTGTATTTGTACACTCTCAGAGTTACACACACCCGTGCGGGGGCTATAATTGGAACCCCACTCAAGGACACTTTGAGACCCTCTGGTGTAGCAACGTTTCCAGTGAGCCAACATGCAACAACAGTAGCACCCTGACTCTGCTTGACCAGAACGGCCATCGTTAGTGTCATTGGTTACACCTGTGAAGGAAGTAGGGAAGGGACCCAAGTTCTTTCCAAAATGGCGTGTGTGCAATGTGCATATAGCCAATTTTGCCCATCACAGGTACTGTAAAGGCTCATACATAGTCTGGATTTTCGGTGGTTAGGTGACCACCGAACTACAACATGACGTCACTTAGCCGCGGTGAAGAGCAAACCACCGCCACCGCTCCAGCCCTTCTCTCTGTTTTTACTCGCCACCGCTCAACGTTATTTCAGCTCCGGTGGTCAGTCACCTCACCACCGGAGCGGTGGTCACCTCACCACCGGAGCGGTGGTCACCTCTCCACCGGAGCGGTGGTCACCTCGCCACCGGAGCGGTGGTCAGCTCGCCACCGGAGCGGTGGTCAGCACCGGAGCGGTGGTCAGCTCGCCACCGGAGCGGTGGTCAGCTCGCCACCGGAGCGGTGGTCAGCTCGCCACCGGAGCGGTGGTCAGCTCGCCACCGGAGCGGTGGTCACCTCACCACCGGAGCGGTGGTCACCTCACCACCGGGAGCGGTGGTCACCTCACCACCGGGAGCGGTGGTCACCTCACCACCGGGAGCGGTGGTCACCTCACCACCGAAAATCCAGACTATGAATAGGCCTTAAGGGTAACAGCCATGTCAGTCTGGCTGGGACAGAGCTGAAGAGGTATATATATTGCAGCAGAATAAACTCAAAAATGTTGCAGGCTCCAGTGGTTCACAGATCATTCTTTGCAACATTCCCGTGTTTGAAATATGGAACGCATTTTTTCCCTATTTCTTTGACAACTTCCCTCCCTGACAGGAGCAATAGCACAGCAGTCATGCAGTCAGCAGTGAAATGGGTGACGTCTAGCATGATAAACCACACCGCTGTGACAGGATAGCATTACAGCATACTCACAAGGCCAACAGCCAACATGTCCCTCATCCTTTGTGCCTAAACTTTTATTTTATTTACTTTTTTCTATATTGAAAAATCACACCCGTGTGAACCGAGTGTTGCAACTCCCCTCTTTCTCTCCCCCCCTTCACTCTCTCTCTCTCGCTCTCTCTCTCATATTAGCAGGCAACAGTGCAGCACTGTCTCTCTCTCTCTGTTCCTGGCACAACAGCGCCCCTACTGGTACTCATACTGGTGCTCATTAACCAACACATAGGTGAACCAACACATGGGTGAACACAGAACACGGACATTGCTGTTGCTTGGAGTGGTTGCACCACTCAAAAAACATTTTTGAAATAGTGAAAATAGCCAATGTACATTGACACGTTGTGTAGCTTGTAGATCGGCTATTTGAAAATGCTATGCCAGTAAAGTGGTACAATCACCGGTTTCAAAACTAGCTTTCAAGAAGAAAACTCACTTTAGTACAAGGTTGGAGCAGTGTGGCTTTTATCTAATCTAATCTAAAATTAGTTATCTAATGTAATCCTGGACGCTACACTTCCTCTGCCAACCTGGGGGGGGGGGGGGGGGGGGGCAGCGGACTGACCTCATGCTTCCTTCTATGCATGAGGAGTCCAAGCTGCTTCTTTTCACCTGACAGGTTCCCCGGGCCGGACGTAGGTTGGAGCAGTGTTGATTTCATCGACAAAAACTATGACGAAAATATCCCTCAACCTAAACCCTTTTCACTGATGAAAACTAAATAAAAACGAAGCTATGATGACTAAAACTATGACATAAATATAACGACAATTACAAAATACAAACTAGACCAAACTGAGGGAGAAACCAGGAGAACTACAGTAGGTTCCAGTAGAACTGGAAACCGCAGTTTGGTTGCACTCTGAAAATAGCAGATCTACAAGCTCACAACGTGTTGCGCTGCATGCGACACTTTGTGAGTTTGTATAGATGGGCTATTTTTTCAGCATGTAAACCAAGTGTAAAATGATGACGCCAAGGCCGACAAAATACTTTTTAACTATCCGTGGGATAGTCATTGAGAATAAATGCTGTAGAAGCCCCTGGATTTGAACCCGGGTCTCCTGCGTGGGCAAGTCAAGAGAATCCAGACAACCGTCTTGTCAAAACGTGACTATTGTAACTCCCTCCTTACTGGCCTACCGGCATGTGCCTCTCCAACTCCAATATTATATACCTTCTCTCATTGCAATTTGCACTTCTCTTGTGATACTCTTGTGACTTGTACTTTGCTGCTACTGTGTATTGTCTTTTGTGTATTGTCTGTTTTAAAAAGCGTTGATGTACTAATGCCCAAGACAAATTTCCCCTCGTGGGACAATAAAGTAAATCTCATCTCATCTCATCAACTGATCCAAAATGCCGCAGCTCGCTTGGTCTTCAATCAGCCAAAATTCCCACACGTCTCCCCCCCTTCTCCGCTCCCTCCACTGCCTCCCGGTCGCTGCCCGCACAGAATACAAAACTCTGATGCTTTGCATTCAAAGCAACCAAAGGTATGATGGCTCCCCCATATCTTGCAAGCATGATTAAACCCTGTACAAACCCTCCCGCGCACTCAGATCAGCCAACGCAGGAAAGCTGGAAGTACCCTCACTAAAAACGCCGGGACAAGTGCTATATAGTCATAGCACTTCATAGTACACATTATGTATAGCATAGTTTATATGTATAGTGTCATTATATAGATATGTTCTAGTTACGTTCTTACTAGCTTACGCATGTTTCATGATAAATGCATTTTATATGTGTGATGTATATTCCCATGCTTTTTTGTTCTTGCCTAATGTAAGTCGCTAAATGCCTAAATTGTAATTGGCTGATATGGTTCCCGTTTCGCATTTGAGTAAATGGTGCGCTGTGACTGGCCAGTCGCTGTGATTGACAGCCCTACACCTAAACCTAACCCTAACCTTAACCTCAGTAAAACTATACCTAAACCTAACCCTAACCTTAACCTCAGTAAAACTATACCTAAACCTAACCCTAACCTTAACCTCAGTAAAACTATACCTAAACCTAACCCTAACCTTAACCTCAGTAAAACTATACCTAAACCTAACCTCAGTAAAACTATACCTAAACCTAACCTCAGTAAAACTACACCTAAACCTAACCTCAGTAAAACTACACCTAAACCTAACCTCAGTAAAACTACACCTAAACCTAACCTCAGTAAAGCATACCTAAACCTAACCTTTATGATGCGAATGCGAATGCGAAACGAATACCATATTAGCTGTGAATTGACATCTCCTGAGTCGAAGGGGGAATGTACCCGCGTGGCAAAGGGAGACATTAGGCTTCTTGGCTATTCATGCAGGGCTACTTTTGCTACACGTGCAGCCGACGGCAGAGCCAGAAGTGTGGATGAACAAGCAAAGCAGAGATGAGCCATACATTATGTATAGGGGCGGCGGTGGCTCAGGGGTTAGGAAGTGGCCCGGATACGAACCGAGAGGTTCCCGGTTCGATCCCTGTGGGCTCGTCCCCCAGAGTTAGTGTCGAAGTGTCCTCGAGTATAAAATTCCGAACACCCAATTCCTCCCGATGTGCAGGTTGGTGGTGCCTTGCATGGTTTCCTCTGCCGTCAAATGGTAAATGTTGCATTTATATGTGCATTACATTTACCCATTCACACACACATTCACACACCTTTACATATATTGTGCATTACATTCACACACACATTCACACACCTTTACATAGATTGTGCATTACATTCACCCATTCACACACACACACACACACACACACACACACACACACACACACACACACACACACACATACACCTTTACATAGATTGTGCATTACATTCACCCATTCACACACACACATTCATACACTGATGGCGGCAGAAACCATGCAAGCACCAACCAGCACATCAGGAGCAATTAGGGGTTCAGACTCTCAGTGTCTTGCTCAAGGACACTTCGACACTAACTCTGGGGGAGCCCACAGTGTTTTCGAACAGGCAACCTTGCGGTTACCATCCCAGCCACTCTACCCCTGAGCCACCGCCGCCGTGTGAATGTAATGCAGTCTTTGTAAAGCGCTTTGGATAATTTAAATGCACCATTTAGCGTTTATCTACTTAATGTGTGCAGGCAGAGAGGGGTTAGGGTGTGTCAAGTGTCTCGGCTCGGCAAAGAAAGAAACCCAGCAGGGCAGGAGTAAAACTCCTTAGCCTAACATTAGCCTAACAGCTGTGAGAGATAGACATTACAATGTGTGTTCTCAATTAGTCCTCTGGGCCCCAATTAATACCGTCTCTCCTCCACCCACTCCGCTATGCAGTCGATAGAGCGTAGCCCTCCGTATACTGTGGTTTCTCTCATTACGAACTGTATGTGGGTAACAAGACAACTCCCCCCGTTTCTGTTTTCCTCCCAGAATCTTCCCCAGTGAGGGGTTGGTGGGAGAGGCTGGACAGCAGACGGCTGGACTTTGAATTTCTCTAACTATAAACTTTCATGACAGCAGACAGACAGCCCAAGTACAAATATAATTTATGAAAAGCTACTACAGTGAAGTCTGTTCACAGTACCATGATTTGAGTGGGCAAAACCTTACATATACTAAATGCTACTAAATTGTTCAATATAGGGTCAATATAAGTAAAATAATTTAGCCTTTCCACAGGAGTATCTCTTTATATTTTCCCAAAAAGAATACAAACAGCCAATAGCATAAATATTACAAAGTTATCCCCCTCACTGGTGAAAATGTGTGCTTGCCTGCTGGTCAAGGTAGCAACTGAACATGTGGCAACTCTCCAAACTCCCACATACTGTAAATGCCACTGCAGGCAAGGACACTTCATAATAATAAATACGGTTATGTTTCCACGCGATACGCCTCCTCCCAAACAGGCGGTCTACTCTGAAGCACCCCGTGGGAGCAACCTGCCACATTAATCCATTCTGACCTGAGATCAGATTCTAAAAATGTCTTCTACATCCTGACAGTTTTCTGAAAAAGCTATGTTTCTATGTCAGTCGTTCTTCGATTTTTCAAAAAATAGCAGACCTACAAGCTCGTAGCGCGCTACTCGGTGGCGCGCTATGAGCTTGTAGATCTGCTATTTTTCAATAGCTAAAGCATAACATAATGCATAACACCAAAAGGGGTTCCCACCCAAAATGGGTTAAACCATTATTCCGTCAAGAGTGCAGACGTTTGCAAAATAAAACATTGACAGCCATGTCGCAGGTTCAAGCAGCGGCTCAAATGAGCAGAATATACCAGAATATGATAAATACTGTACAAGCATGCAGAGGGACCGCCGAGGCTGACCATATTATGATGGGGCACGCTTGATTTAAAATCACCCCACGCCAGGAGGAGCCTTGAGAGGCAGGAGGTGAAGAGAAGAGTTATGGAGTTATTATGAGTGCCCTGGAGGGTCAGTCCCTGGTCCACTGTACCCAGCACTGCATCACCCATGGAGGCTCAGAGATAGTCTCTGGGTCACTGTACCCGGCCACTGCAGCACCCATAGACTGACACCACGCTAGACAGGAACGCCCACAAATGTCACATCCGGTTTTAGCCGGGGGTAATAATTTTCTATGGCTGCCAATGCAACTTGGTCCAATCCTTAATCACATACGGACAAACATCTATGCCGATAATGTCTAACTTGCGGAGGTAACGTGCCTTATTGTCCACGGGCAACAGATCTTTCAACGTATGGCATTGCAAATACGTTAGATAATCGCTGTACTCTGCGCAATATTGTTTTGGAAATGCCGCAAATTGCATTGCAGCGAACGAGAGGAAATCACAACTTCCCCCGGTAGGGGGTGGGCGGAGTCACAGCTTTACGCCCTGAATACGCGCCGTGGTGTCAGTCTATGCAAAACAAACACGCTGCGCCGGAGTCCGTCCGGTGCAGACGCAGTCAACTCGTCGCTGTTGTCGGGCAGAAATCTCTTATCTCCATATTCTAACTTTTCTTTTAACCCATTCTGACCGGGCACCCATTTTGGTGTTGGCATCATGTTATGCTTTACCTATTGAAAAATAGCAGATCTACAAGCTCATATCGCGCCACCGAGTGGCGCGATACGAGCTTGTAGGTCTGCTATTTTTGAAAAATTCGAAGAACGACTGACATTTTTAGAATCTGATCTCAGGTCAGAATGGGTTCATCAGACCAGTGTGTGTCCAGTGGAAACCTCGTATGAATCTGATCTCAGGTCAGAATGGGTTAATTTTCTTGTTGAAACATTAACGTGGTACTTCAGATCAGACGACAGCGTCACACTAAAGCTTCAAAAGTATCAGTTCGACAAGCTCGAGACGAGATCTGCTTTTGAAATTCTGAACAGTTTTGGACATACAGTATATGAGGTTTCCACCAGACAGAGCCTCGTATTTAGACGGTATAGATTATGAAGCTCAGATACTTTCTTTCCGAGCGAGAGCCACATTTTCCACATTCATTCATTTGTTATCGCCGACGTCCACCTTGCAAAGTAACGGCTATATAATACTGAGCATGACAACAGAATGCGTTGCCTGGATTAAAATCACATCACATACCAAATGAGACTATATCTATATCTATAAAGCATACACAATACAGACGTGCACCTGTCGTTCTGACCACTAATTAAAAGAGAGACTCGCGAGACTTTCCCCACAGAGGCGTGTGCGCTGTGAGCGGTTTCCCGAACGACGCTTACCGATTTGGAGGAGGCGCTGGTGTTGATTTGGTGGGTGGCTACTATCATGGCCATGATGGTGGCTGGATGGAAGTCACGGGAGAGGGAGTTCTCTCTCCTTTCCACTCTTCTCTCTCTCGTCTTTGCAGAAAGTCCTCCTGTGAGTCCAGACAGAGTCCAGGCAGCGAGGAGGGGCAGTGGAGGAGGCAGGGAGGAGAGTGGTACGTCCAGTCAGGGTGGGCAGGGTTTAGCCTGTGTATACTCCGGTAGAGTGGTACTGTATAGAGTCACGTCCAGTGTGGGCAGGGTTTAGCCTGTACAGTATGTACTCCGGTAGAGTGGTATAGAGTCCAGTGTGGGCAGGGTTTAGCCTATATATACTGTACTCCGGTACAGAGTGGTACTGATAGAGTCACGTCCAGTCAGTGTGGGCAGGGTTTAGAGGGAGTGTATACTCCGGAATAGACCTGCTCTTCTCCTCTTTGCTCTCCCTGGCGGGACCTGCCAGGTCGTTGGGTTGGCACTGCTCTGCCGCTCCGCCTCTCTCCCCTCCCTCCCTCCTCTCTCTCCCTCCCCTCCCTCCCTCCCCATCTAATCAATCACGCATATCGATGCTGGCTGAGGAGGAGGCTGTCGGGGTCCCCCCGCACGCTCTCACACACACAGTCACACACACACGGCCACTGAGATGATCCATTCCCTCGGATAGGTGCTTTGGAAGAATAACGTGTAAATATATACACACAGATATGTGCTCTCCATCCCCTCGCTTCTCTCACTCTCTCTCCCTTCCCCGCCTCCCTCCATCGCTCCGACTCCCCCCCACCCCCCCTCCTCCTCCTCTCCTCCTCCTCCCCCTCCTCCTCCCCCCCCCCCTCCTCCCCCTCCTCGCCCCCCTCCTCCTCCCCTCCTCCTCCCCATCCACAACTCCATTTCTTTCCCATGCCGCTGTATGCTCTCTCTGGTCTATCCTTGTTTGACTTTTCTCAGCTCTCTCTCTCTATAAGATCTCTTCTCATCGACTTCCCCCCCTCCTCCTCCTCCTCCTCCTCCTCCTCCGTCTGGCTCATGGGGGTTTATCACTCTTTATTCGTTTATTTTTTCTCCCCTCTCGCTGCAGACCTTTAACCCATTCTGACCTGAGATCAGATTCATACGAGGTTTCCACTGGACACACACTGGTCTGATGAACCCATTCTGACCTGAGATCAGATTCTAAAAAATGTCAAGTCGTTCTTCGATTTTTCAAAAATAGCAGACCTACAAGCTCGTAGCGCGCCACTCGGTGGCGCGCTATGAGCTTGTAGATCTGCTATTTTTCAATAGCTAAAGCATAACATGATGCTAACACCAAAATGGGTTCCCGTTCAGAATGGGTTAAGTCCTATATGTCCTCTCCTCTCTCATGCCGCTCGGTGTCCTATAGCTGCCTAGATCGCTTTGGTTTCCTTCCTGTCTTCTCAATTATTTCTTCCCCTAACTTCTGTCCACCTCTCTCTCTCTCTCTCTCTCTCTCTCAATTTCAAAAGGCTTTATTGGCATGATAAATATGTTCTACGTTGCCAAAGCATACATGATACAACAAAACAAAAGTCAACATTGCGCACACAGAGACAACAACTCTCTGTGCACACACACAAACAACAACAAACATCCCAACAATAATGAACAACAAGCAATACAGTAACAATGAAAATAAATTAACAAACTTAATGACCCTGTTCAGCTCTCTCTCTCTCTCTCTCTCTCTCTCTCTCTCTCTCTCGTCCCCCACAGGTGTCTTCGGTATACATTGAGCTACCTTAGCTTAAGTTGGAAATTTTAACCCATTTTGGGGGCAGGAACCTCTTTTGCTGTTTCTAGCATTATGTTATGCTTTAGCTATTGAAAGATAGCAGATCTACAAGCTCATAGCGCGCGAAAGTCGTGAAATTGTGGTGCAAAACTTTTGAATATATATATTCTTTCAGAGTGAACGTTTTTTAACTCAAATCTTTGCTTCTGGGAGGGAGGTTCACTGGAACAACATATTTTCATATCATTTTTTGGGATCCTTGACATGAAATATTGAGCACTATACTTTCAGAAAAGAAGTACATTTTAAAAAGACATTTTTTTATAGGCTTTGCCAAAAACGCTCGAAGCTCTCGACACGTTGCTGATGCGCGACGATGCGCTGTGAGAGCTCATCGATCTGCTGCTGGAAGTTAGCGATGCGTTCCGAGCATAAATCAGAAATGATCACCAGGAGAGGTACAGGAGACATGTGAGAGAGAGGTGATGAGCAGAAACACACAGAACCACAGAGAGGTGATGAGCAGAAACACACAGAACCAGAGAGAGGTGATGAGCAGAAACACACAGAACCAGAGAGAGGTGATGAACAGAAACACACAGATTCAGAGAGAGGTGATGAGCAGAAACACACAGATCCAGAGAGAGGTGATGAGCAGAAACACACAGATCCAGAGAGAGGTGATGAGCAGAAACACACAGAACCAGAGAGAGAGGTGATGAGCAGAAACACACAGAACCAGAGAGAGGTGATGAACAGAAACACACAGATTCAGAGAGAGGTGATGAGCAGAAACACACAGATCCAGAGAGAGGTGATGAGCAGAAACACACAGATCCAGAGAGAGGTGATGAGCAGAAACACACAGAACCAGAGAGAGGTGATGAGCAGAAACACACAGAACCAGAGAGAGGTGATGAGCAGAAACACACAGAACCAGAGAGAGGTGATGAGCAGAAACACACAGAACCAGAGAGAGGAGAGAACTGCCGCAATGTTTATATGTACCACAGAGACCCATCACTGCATTATGTATGAGACTGGTTAGATCTCAAAACTAGAAGACACTCGCATTGGCTCATATTAATTTTCAAATGTATTCATTTTAAAGGACCACTTCACCACTTTTTAACCTGTCTTCATATAATAGGTCCTCAATAATAATCATGATAAAATGGCACGATTGTTTTCTACTCAGTCTGTGTCTCATAGGAGGGCTGTGGGCAGTTCAGAAACCGTCTTCCAGTGACATCATCAATAGGCAGAATTTTTTTTGAAACAAGATTTCTTTACAAAAATGTTTAGATTTGCATTATCGTGAGAACGATGGCTTCCATTTTCGTATTGCAACTTTTCAGGACTAGAAAGCCTGCAGTTTCTATTAGCTTGTATTCCCCATTGATGATGTCACTGGAAGACGGTTTCTGAACTGCCCAACAGCCCTCCTATGAGACACAGACCGAGTAGAATTCTTTTCCGCCATTTTCTTCATGATTATTAGCGAGGACCTATTATATTAAGATAGGTTGAAAAGTGGTGAAGTGGTCCTTTAACTACCCGGAATATTTAAAACAGTATCCGCACCCCTTTAGCTCACCTTATATAATCTAAGGAATACAGAATATGCCTATACCTCACTGTCCCCACCAACATCAGGACCTTACCTCACTGTCCCCACCAACATCAGGACCTTACCTCACTGTCCCCACCAACATTAGGACCTTACCTCACTGTCCCCTGCAACATCAGGACCCTACCTCACTGTCCCCACCAACATCAGGACCTTACCTCACTGTCCCCACCAACATCAGGACCTTACCTCACTGTCCCCACCAACATCAGGACCTTACCTCACTGTCCCCACCAACATCAGGACCTTACCTCACTGTCCCCACCAACATCAGGACCTATACCTCACTGTCCCCACCAACATCAGGACCTTACCTCACTGTCCCCACCAACGTCAGGACCTTACCTCACTGTCCCCACCAACATCAGGACCTTACCTCACTGTCCCCACCAACATCAGGACCTTACCTCACTGTCCCCACCAACCATTAGAAAAGTAGTCAGCCGACGTCGTGCTTTCAAATACAAAGCTCCGGATGACTGCAGGAACAATCTCCCCAGCTCTCTCCCCAGATCAATCAACTCCTTATTCAATATCTTTAAAGTCTATCTATCCTTAATTAACTTCAAATACCCTCATGCTCTTGCTTCCGATAATATGCCTCAGTTTGTTTCTTTCATACAAACCTATTAATACACTGTAAAGTTGATATCTACTGTATGCATGTGCACGTTTGTAATTATGTATCCGTCTCATCTCGTTAAAGCATTTTTACTGCATGTGCACACAGTATTATGTATACAGTTTGTTTCTGATTTTTTTATTTATGAACTATGTCTTCTATTATTAGTACCATGATGCATTAACCCATTCTGACCGGGAACCCATTTTGGTGTTATAGCATCATGTTATGCTTTAGCTATTGAAAAATAGCAGATCTACAAGCTCATAGCGCGCCACCGAGTGGCGCGCTACGAGCTTGTAGGTCTGCTATTTTTGAAAAATCGAAGAGCGACTGACATTTTTAGAATCTGATCTCAGTAGTACAAACACGTGTGGTGTGTGTGTGTGTGTCTGCTATATACTTGTGAGGACATGAAGGTCTCCGCAAGTATAGTAGAAGTTGAGAAATAGACGTCGTGACTGAGGACTGTTTTGTTGTTGCTGGACATTTAATAAAAATGTCTGTCCTAAAACGTCGATGTCCTCGCATGTATAGCAATACAAACATGTGGTGTGTGTGTGTGTGTGTGTGTGTGTGTGTGTGTGTGTGAGGCAGATGCATGTTGACAAGGGGATGACGTTTTATTTATGGGGCACTTTGAGCCGCGCCGCGCCACCAAGTGCTGAAACGGAACGACCAATTTGCAGCGGCGAGATGGCGGTATCGGGGCGGGCGGCGGGCGCCGTCACCGCTGGGAGGGTGGGAGCGATGACTAGCCCATTCTGACCTGAGATCAGATTCATACGAGGTTTCCACTGGACACACACTGGTCTGATTAATCCATTCTGACCTGAGATCAGATTCTTAAAAATGTCAGTCGTTCTTCGATTTTTCAAAAAATAGCAGACCTACAAGCTCGTAGCGCGCCACTCGGTGGCGCGCTATGAGCTTGTAGATCTGCTGTTTTTCAATAGCTAAAGCATAACATGATGCTACGTAACACCAAAATGGGTTCCCGTTCAGAATGGGCTAGACAGGGAGGGGAGAAGAGGTGTGAACGGCTTCACCAGAACCCACAACTCTCTCTAGAAACATATATCTCGCTTTGTTATTGACCAATTTGCTCTCAGTCTGCAGCAATATTATGCATGCAGCTGGTTGTTGCTATTAATACATTTCGTCTCTGTCGGGTGGAAACCCTCACGTCTAAAACTGTGTTCAGGATTCAAATTCAACAAAGAGCTAAAGGTGTGTATCGCTGTAGTATGTACTGATCAAGTGTAGTACACTGGCTGACTGTACAGTGATTTACAAGAAGGAAAAACACAAAAAGTTAAAATATCGGTGCAAAAATGTATCCGTCGGAAAGCAGGGGACGATAAAACTGCAGTGATCTCCAATAGAAGGAAACGCACGACAGGGACAGAACTACGGCTGTATACATTTGATAACGGAAAAGCCACGTTGCAAATATAATGTGACCAGATTTGGCAGACTCTTCACATACTAGAGCATGTCTGAAATAAGTGTCAGAGCTGAAATCGACATGTAAATATGAAATAAATGCTTAAACAATATGTAGCCATAGGTGTAATGTTAGAGACCACAGAAGACATGTAAATATGAAATAAATGCTTAAACATGTAGCTAGGTGTAATGTTAGAGTCCACAGAAGACATGTAAATATGAAATAAATGCTTAAACATGTAGCTAGGTGTAATGTTAGAGACCACAGAAGACATGTAAATATGAAATAAATGCTAAAACATGTAGCTAGGTGTAATGTTAGAGTCCACAGAAGACATGTAAATATGAAATAAATGCTTAAACATGTAGCTAGGTGTAATGTTAGAGACCACAGAAGACATGTAAATATGAAATAAATGATTAAACATGTAGCTAGGTGTAATGTTAGAGACCACAGAAGTGAACCTTTCAAGCCTGTTTTCTCAACTCGCTGTTTCTCTGCAAGACATTACTCTATAAGCCATATCTCCAAAACTGGTGGGTCAAACTGAACAACCAATAATGTCAATTTGAAGCTATGATTCCCTGCTTTCATATGACATGAAAAAATGGCAAATGACAAATGTTGATAACGTTAAAGCGACGTTGCAATATATATGTTGCTATACCGTACTATGAACAGGTGGTGCTTCGCCAAATGACCGGGCCATGACATTATAGCAGGAAATTGTGTTCTCAGCAAAGCACCATGTTTCTCCGCAGGGTAAATCAATTATGGATATTCACAAGGTATTAAACCTATAAGACTGCAGGGATCTACCGGGAGAGATTTGAAGAAATCCTGTAGCACAAACTCAGCAGGCCCATCTGGGATGAGAACTGGCACAGGGTTGCTGGGGCAGCACTTTTTATATACCAGGATGACGTCAGAGTTTTTCACACACACACACACACACACACACACACACGCAGCCAATTAAACTGTTGCAAAGGGACATGGTTGGGCGGGCCTGGGGGGGTGCAATAAAAAGTGCTTACTTTTTGTAAACGGCAACTGCCTCTTACAGTATGTTCCCAGGGTTACTGTAATTAAGTCACATTCCTATCGTGAATGGCTTTGTAGAGTCTGTGATGAAGGAAATCCCTATATTCAAATTAGTCTTTAAGCACTTTAAGCAGTCTTTTATCATTCATAATCATAAACGTTGTTATGGTCTAGTATTGTGTACGGACAAGGTTTAGTTTTCATTTTGTAAAGTATAAAACTCTTCATTCAATATTCATCTCCACACACCACAGCCTCTAGACCACAAGAGTCTTTGAAAGTGACAAAAAAGCAAAGAGTGGTTTGCGAGAGAGAGAGAGAGAGAGAGAGGGAGAGTGCAACCAAGGCTGAGAGAATCGAGAGATTATCAAATAAAAAAGCCATCCATTGTGTCTGCTGTGGTGTTGCTTCTGCAGAGAGGCGCGCTGCCATCTCCCCTCACCCCTTTAGAACCCATTTATTCCATTATTGAGCAAAGCGACTTTCCAATTCCCCCCAGAAGAGAGAGCAAAATGAGAAAACTCTCTAAGGTCTAAGAAAGAAGCTCTGGATGCAATTTCAACTATAATGTCTTGCCAAGGATGTGTCTGGAAAGACGAGAGGCGACCTAGTAGGAACCGGCACACCCCTCCCTCCCTCCTCCTCCTCCCCCCCCCCCCCTCCCCTTTGTGAAACCGAGGAGGATGTGTCGTCTGAGAACGGAGGATGATAATCAGAAAGGAAATCGGGCGAAAATGCCAACGCAGGACAGGTATAACGCACCGTATATAAATGTGAGTGTTTGCAAAATTTCGGGGAGCATTTGAAAGCGAACTACATTTCATCACAACAAGCAGGCAGAGGCGTTCGCTCTGGTCTGCCTCGAAGCCATCTCTGTGATAGAACGACGACGAGGCATATTTAGTAGTAGAAACAAATCTATTTCACAAGAACTTTTTTTCATTTCATTTATTATAGCAAAAGCTCTTCAGCCTTTTTTTTTTTTGGGCCCAATTTAATCAGGCCCCCAAAGTTGAATGTATATACATTACCAGCATGGTTAATAACTTGACATTCAGGATGTGCCTCCCTGGTATTTAGCTCATTCAGGCCTGAAGTCGAAATTAAAGAAAAATGTTTTCAAAAAACCTCTGAAAAACCTTATGTTTCTGTATCAGTGGTGCTCAATATTTCATGTCAAAGGACCCCAAAAATTATATGTAATATATGCCTCGGCCTCCCCATCTGAAAATATGTTGTTCCAGGGACCCCCCCTCCCAGAAGCAAAGATTTGAGTTAAAATGTTCACTCTGTAACAATATATATATACCCGTATTCAAAGATCTGAGGCACATTTTCACGATTTTTCAAAAAATAGCAGACCTACAAGCTCGTAGCGCGCCACTCGGTGGCGCGCTATGAGCTTGTAGATCTGCTATTTTTCAATAGCTAAAGCACCAAAAGGGGTTCCCGTCCAAAATGGCTTAGATAAGTGATGGGCCTTCTTCCCGAAGCAACCCACATGCTTCTCTCGCTCCAAATTGCTCCAATTGCTCATAATAAAACCAGTGTCTGAATAACTCTCCGCTGTTATATTTTATTGGAATTGTTATTAATAGGACTATCAGACTATTATATTATACCGCCGCGGTCCCCCCCCCCCCCCCCCCCCCCCCCCCGAGGGAGCTAATATACCGTAGAGCGGTAGAAAGTCAAGAGGCGGGAAACAAGGCGAGGAGAGGAATTTAGTAAACGCGGAGATAGATGAAAGGTGACGTGGGAGGGCTAAAGAATGCCACACACACACACACACACACACACACACACACACACACACACACACACAGTCACACACACACACACACACACACACACAGTACCACGCCTGGTGAAAATGCCATTCACACACACACACACACACACACACACACACACAGTACCACGCCTGGTGAAAATGCCATTCACACACACACACACTGTACCACGTCTGGTGAAAATGCCCTTCACACACATATTACTGTACCACGCCTGGTGAAAATGCCATTCACACACACACACTGTACCACGCCTGGTGAAAATGCCATTCAATTAAATTCAAAGGGCTTTATCGGCATGAGAAAACATACGTTTATACATTGCCAAAGCAGAAAGAACAATACAGCAATACAATCAAAACAAATTCTGACCTTCAAATGAAGGTCAGAATCTTCAATAGATCAATTTCTATGTACCAAGATCACTCGATGCAGGTATAGTGCAGGAATATAATACACAATGATTAGTCTTTAGGGTGGTTGTGTTCCATCCGATATCCTTCTCCTATCACAGCAACCACTCCCTTCCAAAAAACGCTTCAAATCTCGTACCACCACCCGTCTCAGTAACAGTTTCTACCCCCAGGCAGTCAGGCTACTGAACAGCTGACCTTGAACTGTATATATTGCACTGTTTTGTCACTTCACTTTCTTCTGTTTTTTTGGTCTTTTTCTTGCACTATAGATGTTTGTTTACGTCCTGTGTATGTAAGACTGAGAGTGCTCTGAGCAAAAATAATTGTCATTGTATTTATACTCTGTATCTATACACATGACAAATAAACCTGAACCTGAACCTGAAATGTACTGACCTTCTCTTTACTTTACTGTAAGTAAAAGTATCAATAACCATATTGTGGAAAATGAAGTAGTACAACTTCGGTATTCAAAACAACACACACACTTGGCACAAACGTATTGGCATCAATATACTCATCAGAAGAAGGTCCCATTTCACAAGGCTGTGTGTACAAACACATCCTTTGATGTGAGCACATCAAAGGATCTATGCAACGCTTTGCAAAAAAGCAAGTTTCAAATTGCCCAAAGTATAGTTCTTAAGTGGAGTAAAGGTATACAAAAAAACCCAACAAAACAAACCTGTTTCTTGTACACAATGCAATATTGAAGCAACGATATGGTGTGTCCTGTAAGTCCATGTGGGCTGGGCGCCTTTGGTGCATGACACAAAAATAAATAATCTATCTATCTATACAGGCCTATTTGCCTTTGAGACGCAGTGGAGTAGAAGCAGAAGCATAGAGAGTTTATGCAGATGCATGATTTCCCATCAGGACACGCCCTCCTCATCTAGACTGAGTGGAAACACATTGAGCAGCATGGAGTGTTGGAGTGTTGGAGTTTGGAAGCGCTCGTTGTAAATCACTCAACCGTCCTGCCGTACCACCTGTTTCTAAATGTCACATGATAATGCAGGAGGCAGCGACATGTGTTATTGAAAACAAGCACTTCCAAACTCTGACAGAGTTTCAATGTATTATAAAGATGCTTCTTACCTGTTGTGATGTTCGGGAGGAGAGACAGCAACACAGCACATGAAAGAGAAAAGGAGAGAGACACGATTAGAATGTGGAGTCAAAGTCGTACGATTAGTCACACGTTATACCACAGTGATCTTAGAACAATAATCAAATGCAGGGCATTTCTTGACAGAAAGTAGCTCATAACGTTTATATGGTGGATTTTTATGAAACAAAAACTTTGCAGATAGAAAGAGGATAATTCAAGCTTTTCGTTCAGCTGCAATGTTGGTGAGTCTAATATTGTTTAATGCAATCAGACAGGACTGTTCTGTGTGGATGAATGGGCTGTCAAGGCCAGGAAGTCGTTTTTTGCCACTGTCACACTCTGGTCTGAGTGAAGGTAGTGTACAGGCCAAAATTGGCACTGAACCAGCTCTCAAAATACTCCCAAAATGCTCAAAAATGGCAAAATACCAAAAATAACAAGCAGTCTTTTCTATACAAAAACAAATCACAGTTTTTATTTCACCTTTTCAGAGTCCACAATAAATGGTCATTCAAACAAACCAAACACAAACAAGGTATTTACAGCCCACTGGCCAGCTTGGCTCTTTCAAGGTCTGCTCTGCTCTAGTCTAGTCTAGTCTAGTCTAGTCTAGTCTAGTCTAGTCTAGTCTAGTCTAGTCTAGTCTAGTCTCTTACACACACACACACACACACACACACACACACACACACACACACACACACACACACACACACACACACACACACACACACACACACACACACACACACACACACACACACACACACACACACACACACACACACACACACACACACACACACACACACACACACACACGCCTGGTGAAAATGCCATTCAATTAAATTCAAAGGGCTTTATTGGCATGAGAAAACATACGTTTACGTAACATTGCCAAAGCAGAAAGAACAATACAGCAATACAATCAAAACAAATTCTGACCTTCAGTTCAAATGATGTACATTTGAAGGTCAGAATCTTCAATAGATCAATTTCTATGTACGTACCAAGATCACTGGATGCAGGTATAGTGCAGGAATATACACAATGATTAGTCTTTAGGGTGGTTGTGTACCATCTGATATCCTTCTCCTATCACAGCAACTCACACATCTTGCTGCTGTGTCATGCACACACACACATACATTACTGTACCACGCCTGGTGAACAGAAAGGAGAAGATGCCATACTGTACATGCAGCGTCTGTATGTGTGAATAAAATATGAAAGTTTCTTCTTTCAACTCAATTTACTAGACAGAGGATGCTTTGTGGGAAGAACAGAGACCAGTGGCGCCTGAACACTGATGAGTGGCTGATATTATAGGGCCGTCGCGCTTATGGAATTTTACTTGAGACGAATAACTGCCACTCAAATAATTGCGATGAACATTATGAATAAAACATTGACATTTCTTGACTTTCAGACTTTGGGGCTGTATTTTGCGTGTCTTAAGTACCAGGTCTTATTACTTAACTTAAGACCTGGAAGCATGATCAATGTCATGTGGCTATTCTGAGTAAGCCAAAGAGCATTGACCACACCTCCAGGTCTTAAGTTAAGTAATAAGACCTGGTACTCAAGACAAAATACAGCCCATTGTATTTGAACCCAATTCTGCATAATGAGTATACCGGTACTTTCTACTTTTCGTACTTCAATGTCAGTGCTCAAGATTAAAGGCGTCCCGGGCCAATAAAATATATCATTATTCAGGACGGTTTCGGGACTAGAGGAGTTTCTGTGCTGAAAATGCGCATGTCGTGCAGCGCACCGACGAACAGACACAGACGAGTCCATAGCAGCGCCGCATAAGACACAGACACAAAGCGACACAGACTGACACGGGAGCGATCTGCCTCAAATCCCCACACAAATTATATTAAAGTCAAATAAAACAGAGTATTATTTACTATAGCCGGCTGCAAGTTATACTGATCTGCTTGCCAGAGCGTTTGATACTGTAGTGACCAGGGGTAGCCAACCTTAGACACCATAGTGCCAACATTGGCAGAAAGGATGGTGATCACTGGCACACACACACACACACACACACACACACACACTGGCAGTGGCAAGTGTGCCAGTGTGTGTGTGTGTGTGTGTGTGTGTGTGTGTGTGTGTGTGTGTGTGTGTGTTTTTGTGTGTGGTTTTGGTTTTAAATAAACGATTAAAAAAATGCAGTCAAATAAACGAAGTCCCTCAACATTTGTGTGTAAATTACATCCTGCATTCATTAAAACTGAACTCTGTTATTGCCATTGAGTCTAATGATCATTATAACAACGTGAAAGAAAATATTTAAAAAGAAGGAAAAAAGTCGTGGACAATCAAAATATGATGGCAATAAATGGCACTTCATTTAAAAAAAGGTCGCAGAGCCCTGCTTTAGTGCTTGCATTGCATGTGCCAAACAAAATGATTTAACCAAAGCCCTCCCGAGTTTTAAAATCACAATCGATGTAATAGTTACGTACGTAGGTCAGTTGAGTAAATGTAAACGTACAATGTTTGACGAGTCGCTGACAATTTAAGACGTGGCAAGTTCCTCTGTCCGCTCCTCCAACTTCTACAGTCTACAGCAGGAGTCTGCGACCTTTTTTAATATCAATTAATTAAATGTAATGACACGTGAAAAATTCCAACATCTTTTTTGAGTTTTTTGAGTGCCATGATAATCAGGTCTTATTGTTATAATATAAGGAGGAAAAAGTGTACAGTATTTGTTAAAATCATGCTTTTATGTGGACACGCCCACCAGTTCATTAAGCATGCCTGGTTTGCCTGGTGGGTGGTGATGGGTGGTGATCCACCTGAACTGAAGCCGCACCCACAGCTTTAGTTGTATGATAAAGGGGGAGGGGTTAGGCGAGGGGCTGATAGTGTGGTGTCACTATATTACTCTTTACTTCATTGGCCCGTTTGACTGTCAAGGGTTCAGCCTCCAGGAAGAAACCCTAAATACAAAGTTAATACACCATTGCACATAAAAACAACTCCAGGGTGTCTAATGAAGTACTGTCACCTCATACCACCTTAGACTCAGGGCAATAACAGAGTTCAGTTCTAATGAATGTAGAATGCAGGATTGTAATTTACACACGAATGTGAGGGACTGCATTCTTTTAAATAGTTTATTCAAAACCAAAAATACTCCCTCACGCACCAGTGATCACCCTCCTTTGTGCCAATTAATGTTGGCCCTGGTGCCTAAGGGTGCCTACCTACCCCTGGTCTACACAGTGCAGTCATTCTTAAATGGTATTCAAAATGATTCGCATACGGCGATATTCTCTCTTATTTCTAGCTGTATAGGAAGCTACTCCCCGATACAACGACGTGAATGAGTATTATTTTGTACTTTTGTACAAACATGCAGGATAAATGAGTATAGGCTAGTATGACCAAATAAAACATTCTTTCATTTCACACATGAACATTTTCATCTGGGAGCATTTTTTACTAAATCAGTGTATTTTCTCTATCTACAGAAGAAATATGAAGCCGAACAAATACTATACTGCATTTATTGTATAACGAGGTTACCCTCTTTCAAATATATAAAATAAATAACACCCATGTGAAGTAAGTGGAGCTCTTATCATCATTTGCTCAGACACATGAACCAGGGCAGCATACCTAAGTGGTGCACTCTAAGAGGCAGCGGTGGCCGAACGGTTTGCGGAGCGGTCTTGATATCGCAAGGTCGCTATAGTTCGTATCCCCGGACTGGCACGTTAAAATTACCACCACTGAAGTGCCCTTGGACAAGGCATTGAACCTCTACCATGAAATGTTCTATGAGCAGGGCCTGGCTGTAAACAAGTTATTGAGCTTAGTGCAGTTACCCTGGGTAAACATAGTACCTTTCCTTTCCTTAGTCCAGTTACCCTGGGTAAACATAGTACCTTTCCTTTCCTTAGTCCAGTTACCCTGGGTAAACATAGTACCTTTCCTTTCCTTAGTCCAGTTACCCTGGGTAAACATAGTACCTTTCCTTTCCTTAGTCCAGTTACCCTGGGTAAACTTAGTACCTTTCCTTTCCTTAGTCCAGTTACCCTGGGTAAACATAGTACCTTTCCTTTCCTTAGTCCAGTTACCCTGGGTAAACATAGTACCTTTCCTTTCCTTTCCTCTGCTTTGTACCAGGGCAGCATACCTCGTAGTTAGTGCACTCTGCTCTGTACCAGGTCAGCATACCTCGTAGTTAGTGCACTCTGCTTTGCACCAGGGCAGCATACCTCGTAGTTAGTGCACTCTGCTTTGCACCAGGGCAGCATACCTCATAGTTAGTGCACTCTGCTCTGTACCAGGGCAGCATACCTCATAGTTAGTGCACTCTGCTCTGTACCAGGGCAGCATACCTAAGTGGTGTCAAAGCAGCCGTTAGCCTCAGTGCCAGGCAGGTGTAGCTCCTTTTCCCTTCAGTAAACAAAAGAGCACATCGCAGCAAGGACCCGATCGATGGTGTTTAATGTGGTTTAGCTCAGATCCAATACTAAGCAGTTTGTCCTCTCGATCGGACGAAAAGATTAGTTGGGGAGAGAGAGAGAGAGAGAGAGAGAGAACGCTCCTATCCTTTTGACAAATAGCCTCTATAAGCCCATTTCCACTCCGAGTAATTCAGCGACACCGACAAACAACTCTGCCCATCACTCAGCGTGCAGGGGCACTTTATCCCAAAAACACAGAGGCATTAACCCATTCTGGACGGCAACCCCTGTTGGTGTTTTAAGCATTAGGTTATGCTTTAGCTATTGGAAAATAGCAGATCTACAAGCTCATAGCGTGGCACACAAGCTTGTAGATCTGCTATTTTTTTTAAAGTCGTGAAAATGTGGTGCAAATCTTTGAATATATTCTTAAAGAGCAAACGTTTTTAACTCAAATCTTTGCTTCTTCAACATATTGTCACACGGGGGGGTCGGTGGCCAATTAATTACCTCTATGTTTTGGGGTCCTTGACATGAATATGTTTGAGAACCACTGACACATAGAAACATGGGTTTTTGAGTGGTGCAACCACTCCAAGGAACAGCTTTGTCCGTGTCCATGTATATGTGACGTTCACCTATGTGTGAGCATCATATAATGAGTACCAGTAAGGGGCGCTGTTGCCTGCTAATGAGAGAGAGAGAGAGAGAGGGGAGTTGCACCACTCGGTTCACACAGGTGTGATCTTTCATAAAACTGTTAGGATTTAGAAGGCATTTGTAGAATCGTCCTCAGGTCGAAATGAGTTAATCCAATGCACTTCTGCCATTAAACCCCCCCAACCCCCCCCCCCCCCCCCCACCCACCGCTTCACAGAAGAGAGAGAGAGAGTATAGCCTATATAGAGAGAGTGAGAAAAAGGGGTGTTCTGATACTATAATTTTATCATGCCATCGTGAAGAGGGATTGGTCCAGAGCCTGTGGCTAAATGGCGTATACTGTAGGTCATTTTATCATGCCGTAGTGAAGAGGGATTGGTCCAGAGCCTGTGGCTAAATGCCGTTATAGGTCAGAGGACTTTTTACAAGCAGCTCATAAACACTGATCTATTAGACAATGGGATGATTGAAGTGACTCCTTCCATCCTTTATTATCCCATCCTGGGCGGGAACACCTTTTGGTGTTTTAACTAAGCATTATGTTGTACTTTAGCTATTGAAAAATAGCAGATCTACAAGCTCATAGCGCGGCACTCTACGAGCTTGTAGGTTTGCTATTTTTGGAGAAAAAAAACGTGAAAATGTGGCGCAAATCTTTGAATATATATTCTTTCAGAGCGTAATGTTTTTAACTCAAATCTTTGCTTCTGAGGGGGTCCCTGGAACAACATATGTTCAGATGGGGGTCGGCGGCCAATTACATATAATTTTCGGGGTCCTTGACATGAAATATTGAGCACCACTGATACAGAAACATGAGGTATTTATTTCAGAAAACTGTCAGGATTTAGGAAGACATTGTTTTTAAATTTCTAAGTCAGGTCTAAATGGTTTATATACGGGGTATTCCGTTTTGAGAGCAAAGCGGGACGCCCTGAGATCAAGGTCAGGGTCGCCCGCCTCTTATAGGTCTGGGCATCGATCTGGGAGATACTGCGCTGAGGGGCCAGTTGGCCGGGCAGGTGATTGATGGCAACCTTAGCCAATACTGTGGGAGGGGAGGGGAGGGCCGGGCCGGTGTTTTTGGTGACCGAGGGTTGGGGTGTGGGGAGGTGGGGGTGATTGTGGTGTGGTTAACCCATTCTGACCGGGCACCCATTTTGGTGTTTAGCATCATGTTATGCTTTACCTATTGAAAAATAGAAGATCTACAAGCTCGTATCGCGCCACCGAGTGGCGCGATACGAGCTTGTAGGTCTGCTATTTTTGAAAAATTCATGACATTTTTAGAATCTGATCTTAGGTCAGAATGGGTTCATCAGACCAGTGTGTGTCCAGTGGAAACCTCATATGAATCTGATCTCAGGTTAGAATGGGTTAATCATGTCTCAAGGCCTGTCATACAGGAGAGACTCAAGGTAAATGAGAGAGGACTGCATGATGGAATGTCACGTCCTAGAAGGGAAGGCCGTGAATCATCACAGTGGTGGATAGTGGACACTATAGTCTCTAACTCTCTCTCTCTCTCTCTCTCTCTCTGTCTCTAGGTCGTCCTCAGATGAGCCCTCCATACATCCGTTCAGTTCGTTGGTGCTTTGCGCTCCTGTGTCTTTCTTGCTCAACATCCACATAATTATGTTAATGTGGGACGGTGCCCGTGCACTAGTCTGCTCGCTTACTTAGTACTGTACAATTTGGAGTAAGAAAAGGCGTAAGTCTGGGGGTCCCTGCTTCACCTGACCTGTCACTGTATGCAGTATGAAGTGGGACTGAAGGGGGTCCCTGCTTCACATCACTTGTCACTGTATGCAGTGGGACCTACAAGCTCGTAGCGCGCCACTCTGTAGATCTGCTATTTTTCAATAGCTAAAGAATAACATAATGCTAACACCAAAAGAGCCACATGTGTCTAGTCTAGAGCCCCAGGTTGCCTATACTGTACCCCAGCTGGTCTACAGTATGGTTGAAGAGCTCTTGTTCTCTGAACCAAATAGCTTTTCAGCAGCAAAGTTATGTTATCGATCAGGGAGTAATAGTGCCCACACAACACAAGCTGCATTTCCCAGGCTTCAGTGGAGCTCAAGTGCAGCTGTGCTTTATTCTGCTGCCGTCAGACGGACATAAAGAATTCAAGGCTAGGGATTAGGAACTGACCCCTCCGTCAGATACGGACCTATACGTCTGTAGCTATAAGAACTGACCCCTCCGTCAGACACAGACCTATACGTCTGTAGCTGTAAGAACTGACCCCTTCGTCAGACACAGACCTATACGTCTGTAGCTATAAGAAGAACTGACCCCTCCGTCAGACATGGACCTATTAGGCATGTAACGATACACTCAACTCATGATACCACACGTATTACGATATTATATTTTCAACACAAAATTATTTTCCAGACAAATGACCAAACTTTTTTTTTCTTTTTTAACTACATTGCAAAAGTAGCATTACTTTTCATGTAAAATAAAATTACTTAAACGAGCTTCTTGTTTAAACCTATAGGTCGTGTTAACATGTGGCATCTTAGGATAGATGTAGACCTATTTGACAGTGCAGAAACATAACTGCCTAAGGCAGTTATTATGTTTCTGCACTGTCAAATAGGTCTGCCTTCCTTGATGTATTAATGAGCATCAATTAACGTCACAGACACACACTGCTCAACTCTGCAGGCCTCTCTACTACTGACAGTGACTACATGGAGTCTGTCTCTCAGTCACAGACACACACACACACACACACACACACACACAGCTCCCGTCTGCAGGCCTCTCTACTACTGACAGTGACTGCATGGAGTCTGTCTCTCAGTCACAGACACACACAGCTCCCATCTGCAGGCCTCTCTACTACTGACAGTGACTGCATGGAGTCTGTCTCATTTCTCTCCAAAAGCATGTGAATATGATTACAGCTCACATTTCATATCACACACTAGCCCCCCCTAAATATATATATATATATATATATATATATATATATATATATATATATATATATAATTTTTGTGTATGTACGTGTGCACACACACACACACACACACACGTGTATGTACGCGTGCCGTGCACACACACACGTGTGTATGTACGCGTGCCGTGCACACACACACGTGTATGTACGTGTGCCGTGCACATGTGTAACCGACCACAGGGGCAGGAGGATAAAGAGATACAATACAATGGGGTATGGAGAAATATATACGGAGGTCTCCACCTTTAGCATTTCTGACAGATACATCATGCAGGAAGACTCGGGGGGGGGCGGAAACAATGCGTGTGTGTGTGTGTGTGTGTGTGCGCGCGCGCTTGTGCGTGTGTGTGTGCATATATGTGTGCTTGCACCTTTCGCCTGGACCACAACACCCCTCCTTTGTTTTGTTTTGTGAGAGACTGAGAGGCCAAATGTTTCCCCTGCCC
Source organism: Protomyctophum bolini (assembly GCF_963924005.1). Classification (NCBI taxonomy): domain Eukaryota; kingdom Metazoa; phylum Chordata; class Actinopteri; order Myctophiformes; family Myctophidae; genus Protomyctophum; species Protomyctophum bolini. The sequence continues at coordinate 3,190,949 of NC_137882.1, read as the reverse complement.
TGTCCTGATTGCCTCCCCTCAACTGTTTCTCCCCCTGGGATATGAGCTGAGACAGGGGGGGGGGGGGGGTAGTACCACATTCCTCCCCATCTCCTCCTCTCCTCCTCTCGCCTCACACTGCCGGTGAGCGCACTGGGGATATGGATGCAGACAGACACATCCGTCCTGGATGAGGGGGCCCGGTACGGTACGGCCCGGCCCGGCCCAGTGACACAGAGCCCTTCTTAAACCCATTACGACTAGGAAAGCATCTGTGTCATTTTTAGAGAGGTTAGCAAAAAAAAGCATTATTTTTAGTGGTGGGTGGTTATTTGGTTACAGTTCCTGTCGAGCATGTTTTTTTGTCCAAAATTAAAAAGATATCTTTTTTATTTAATATAGAGAATATGGGAGCTTATAGGCAGCTCATTAAGCAGCTCCTGCTGCTTAATTAATTTGACCCAGATTCGTGCAAACAGACTGTGCATGATATAATTAGTGATTTGGTAGCACAGCTGTGTAAAATTCCAATAAAGCTATGTTTGCGAACGCAATGAGCACCAACTATGAGACCTAGCAGAACATGTCTGTCTGTCTGTCTGTCTGTGTGTCTGTCTGTCACGCTGTAACACCACCTGCCCGCCACCAGAGGGCGCAGCTGTATCAGACACAAAAAAACACACACACACACACACACACACACAAGCTGCGCGTCTTACTTATATATATATAGGCAGCCTACTCTTAATATATTCTTTCAAATGAGGTTTGGCCTTATAGATCAAACATATTTTTTTTTCTCCAGAGAACCCCACGTGGAATATGAAATATTGACTTCTGGCAAATGCTCAAAGACCACTGTAATGAAAAACAATAGGTACACAATTTTCATTCATACGCATCAGGAGGAGGTACAGCAACAGTTTTTTGTTCAGGGGTGGGTGAGGTGGGTGGGGAGAATAGTTGCAGTTTATCGGTTGTTATCTGGAACTTTGTGACTACGTATGTATTCGTCTGCTCTTGTCTTGTGTATGTTTATACTGTACTTTTAGAGCTTTTCCACCTGTTGTAACATGACTATCCCAATTCAGGGACATGCAAATAAACGTTAGCCTGGCGTTGCGATGCTAATATAACCACCGCGCCGGCCGGGCTACGTGATCCGTCTCGGGGCACACATGCATTATGCAACAGGGGGGCGGGTGAAGAGCGCCAGGATAAATAAACTTGACCTTGAAGCAATTTGAGTAATAAAACTCACACACACTCATATAATAATCGAGAATGACATGGATGCTTTCCCGGTTTAGATGGTGGTGTGTGTGTGTGTGTGTGTGTGTGTGTGTGTGTGTGTGTGTGTGAAGCGGGGGGACAATGAAAGAAAAGGGGACAACTGTGCTTCTGACAGGCCATTTGTGTGGCTTTTTATACCGAGAGCCATAAAGATGTCCGCTTATATTTGCTTTGCGTGCGGCGGCCTCGTTCGTTCCCCGACAACACAAAGCGGTTTTTAGTCTCACGGGAGTTCGCGTTCTCTCATCCATCCATTATGACGCCTCACGCGGCGCCTCCGCCGCCACGGCGGTCTCGTAATGTGTTTCATTTGCAGATAAGTAACCCCTCCTCCCTCCTCCCCCCCTCCATCCCACCGCCACGGGTGATAACCTTTATGTATGCGAGCGATCGCGTCGAGAGATAAACTCTTCTACAGCCTCTCCTGCCTACGCACCTCCCTGGAGAGGTTAGAGTCTCTGACTACAGCTTAGCCCATTCTGACCTGAGATCAGATTCTAAAAATGTTCTTCTACATCCTGACAGTTTTCTGAAAAAGCTATGTTTCTATATGTCAGTCGTTCTTCGATTTTTCAAAAATAGCAGACCTACAAGCTCGTAGCGCGCCACTCGGTGGCGCGCTATGAGCTTGTAGATCTGCTATTTTTCAATAGCTAAAGCATAACATGATGCTAACACCAAAAGGGGATCCCGTTCAGAATGGGTTAGATCTTCGGAATACATTTGCTCAGCATCGTCTATCTCTCTCTGTCGGGGTGGAAATCACATTATGGTCCCAACACTGTTTACTTTGCAGGGTTGAAATGTAAAAAAAAATAAAAAATAGCAAAGGTATGGCAGATTTTTGAGCTTGTGCATCTGCTACTTTTTCTTTTTTAATTTAGAGTAGACAATTATGTTTGTCTCCACCAGGCCGAAGGCATGGAGAGAGAGTATGTTTGTCTCCACCAGGCCGAAGGCATGGGGAGAGAGTATGTTTTGTTGTCTCCACCAGGCCGAAAGCATGGGGAAAGAATATGTTTTGTTATGTTTTGTTGTCTCCACCAGGCCGAAGGCATGGGGAGAGAGTATGTTTAGTTGTCTCCACCAGGCCGAAGGCATGGGGAGAGAGTATGTTTAGTTGTCTCCACCAGGCCGAAGGCACGGGGAGAGAGTATGTTTAGTTGTCTCCACCAGGCCGAAGGTATGGGGAGAGAGTATGTTTAGTTGTCTCCACCAGGCCGAAGGCATGGGGAGAGAGTATGTTTAGTTGTCTCCACCAGGCCGAGGGCATGGGGAGAGAGTATGTTTAGTTGTCTCCACCAGGCCGAAGGCATGGGGAGAGAGTATGTTTAGTTGTCTCCACCAGGCCGAAGGCATGGGGAGAGAGTATGTTTTGTTGTCTCCACCAGGCCGAAGGCGTGGGGAGAGAGTATGTTTAGTTGTCTCCACCAGGCCGAAGGCATGGGGAGAGAGTATGTTTAGTTGTCTCCACCAGGCTGAAGGCATGGGGAGAGAGTATGTTTAGTTGTCTCCACCAGGCCGAAGGCGTGGGGAGAGAGTATGTTTAGTTGTCTCCACCAGGCCGAAGGCATGGGGAGAGAGTATGTTTAGTTGTCTCCACCAGGCCGAAGGCATGGGGAGAGAGTATGTTTTGTTGTCTCCACCGGGCCGAAGGCATGGGGAGAGAGTATGTTTTGTTGTCTCCACCAGGCCGAAGGCATGGGGAGAGAGTATGTTTTATTGTCTCCACCAGGCCGAAGGCGTGGGGAGAGAGTATGTTTAGTTGTCTCCACCAGGCCGAAGGCATGGGGAGAGAGTATGTTTTGTTGTCTCCACCGGGCCGAAGGCATGGGGAGAGAGTATGTTTTGTCTCCACCAGGCCGAAGGCATGGGGAGAGAGTATGTTTTATTGTCTCCACCAGGCCGAAGGCATGGGGAGAGAGTATGTTTTGTTGTCTCCAACAGGCCGAAGGCGTGGGGAGAGAGTATGTTTAGTTGTCTCCACCAGGCCGAAGGCATGGGGAGAGAGTATGTTTAGTTGTCTCCACCAGGCCGAAGGCGTGGGGAGAGAGTATGTTTAGTTGTCTCCACCAGGCTGAAGGCATGGGGAGAGAGTATGTTTTGTTGTCTCCACCGGGCCGAAGGCATGGGGAGAGAGTATGTTTTGTTGTCTCCACCAGGCCGAAGGCATGGGGAGAGAGTATGTTTAGTTGTCTCCACCAGGCCGAAGGCATGGGGAGAGAGTATGTTTAGTTGTCTCCACCAGGCCGAAGGCATGGGGAGAGAGTATGTTTAGTTGTCTCCACCGGGCTGAAGGCATGGGGAGAGAGTATGTTTTGTTGTCTCCACCAGGCCGAAGGCATGGGGAGAGAGTATGTTTAGTTGTCTCCACCAGGCTGAAGGCATGGGGAGAGAGTATGTTTAGTTGTCTCCACCGGGCCGAAGGCATGGGGAGAGAGTATGTTTAGTTGTCTCCACCAGGCCGAAGGCATGGGGAGAGAGTATGTTTTGTTGTCTCCACCAGGCCGAAGGCATGGGGAGAGAGTATGTTTAGTTGTCTCCACCAGGCTGAAGGCATGGGGAGAGAGTATGTTTTGTTGTCTCCACCAGGCCGAAGGCATGGGGAGAGAGTATGTTTAGTTGTCTCCACCAGGCTGAAGGCATGGGGAGAGAGTATGTTTAGTTGTCTCCACCAGGCCGAAGGCATGGGGAGAGAGTATGTTTAGTTGTCTCCACCAGGCCGAAGGCATGGGGAGAGAGTATGTTTAGTTGTCTCCACCAGGCCGAAGGCATGGGGAGAGAGTATGTTTAGTTGTCTCCACCAGGCCGAAGGCATGGGGAGAGAGTACTGCAGGCCTGGTTGACTAGATTTAGAAAGACATTTTGAAAGTTTTGCTTCTGACAAAAAAAAGTAACAAGAACCACTCATGTTCATCTGCTGAAAAAACATGAGGTGCTGGAGTCACAAAGGGATAATGAAAAAGATATAAAAGGGAAGCTCTGCATCTGTGTACACAGCATTTATTTTGCAAGCTTTCGGTCTAGACTCTATACTGACCTTCTTCAGTCATCCTGAAGGATTTGCTTCTGAAATGATCCATTATTTATATGGAGAAATCCTGTCATTTAGCATGCATCTCAACGGGTGAGAAGGATAGCTTTGACCTGTCTCTGTCGCTGCTAACGTGCCTATTGGACAAGGACGGGTTGGGGAGGGGCTACTTTAGTCATTATGTCAATTGATTCAATAACTATTCCACAATCTCCGAATGCTATATAGAGTCTGGAACTATGGAGTAAGGATAAGTTGCCATTTTCCGTTCACGGAAATATATTTTAAAATATCTTAAAAAAATGTTTTTTCTATTTTCTTTTCTTTTCTGCTAAGCAACACGCTGTCTATGCTTAGATGTTTTCTATTTATATTGTCTGATGGAAGCATTTGGAAATTGCGAGAGTCACAACAGTCTGTTAACACAAGACTAGGTTAACCCATTCTGACCGGGCACCCATTTTGGTGTTAGCATCATGTTATGCTTTAGCTATTGAAAAATAGCAGATCTACAAGCTCATAGCGCGCCACCGAGTGGCGCGCTACGAGCTTGTAGGTCTGCTATTTTTGAAAAATCGAAGAACGACTGACATTTTTAGAATCTGATCTCAGGTCAGAATGGGTTAATCAGACCAGTGTGTGTCCAGTGGAAACCTCGTATGAATCTGATCTCAGGTCAGAATGGGTTAATCCATTTTGACCCGATTCTAAAAATGTCTTCTAAATCCTGACAGTTTTCTGAAATGTTTCTGTCAGTCGTTCTTCGATTTTTTCGAAAATAGCAGACCTACAAGCTCGTAGCGCGCCACTCGGTGGCGCGCTATGAGCTTGTAGATCTGCTATTTTTCAATAGCTAAAGCATAACATGATGCTAACACCAAAAGGGGTTCCCGTCCAGAATGGGTTAATGTTGGGGTTGCTCTGCATCGCATGCCGAAGCGACTCCCTGACTGAAGTTCACAACACGTGGCCCTGCATTACAAAGCCCTGATGACGGTGATTGTGGCCTCGCCGCCTCGCCCAAAGGGGAAGTAAACAGGAGAGAAAAACACAGGAAATTACTTTTCCTGTTCCTCCGCCGGAGGAGGTGTCACTAAGTCACCATAATGAATGCAGGGAAACAAACGGCGCCTGGCCAACCTAACGATAATGAGAGTCAACTCTCGAAGACTAAAAACTCCCCTCAGACCTGGCTTGCCAGCCAGCCAGCCAGCCAGCCAGCCAGTCAGTTAGCCAGTCAGCCAGCCAACCGGTCAGCCAGCCAGCCAGCCAGCCGGCCAGCCAGCCAGCCAGCCAGCCAGCCAGTCAGTCAGTCAGTCAGCCAGCCAGCCAGTCAGCCAGCCAGCCAGCCAGTCAGCCAGCCAGTCAGCCAGCCAGCCAGCCAGCCAGCCAGTCAGCCAGCCAGTCAGTCAGCCAGCCAGTCAGCCAGCCAGTCAGTTATATAGCCAGACAGCCAGTCAGTCAGCCAGCCAGCCAGCCAGCCAGCCAGTCAGCCAGCCAGCCAGCCAGCCAGTCAGCCAGCCAGTCAGCCAGCCAGCCAGCCAGCCAGTCAGCCAGCCAGTCAGTCAGCCAGCCAGTCAGCCAGCCAGTCAGTTATATAGCCAGACAGCCAGTCAGTCAGCCAGCCAGCCAGCCAGCCAGCCAGTCAGCCAGCCAGCCAGCCAGCCAGTCAGCCAGCCAGCCAGCCAGCCCAAAAAACATCCATTTTTGGCAAAAGTTCTATTCATTTGTATTCCTCTCCACATGAGGGAGACATGCAAAATGTCAGCTACAAACTCGTCTAGCCCATTTAGGCCTAAAAAATATATCAAATATATATCAAAATATATCAAAAATATATCAATATTTCATGACAAGGACCCCAAAAATGATATGTAATATGCCGCCGACCCCCCCCTCCCATCTGAAAATATGTTGTTCCAGGGACCTCCCCTCCAGAAGCAAAGATTTTAGTTAAAAAACTGAAACTCTGAAAGAATATATATTCAAAGATTTGAGGGAACATTTTCACGATTTTTTCCAAAAATAGCAGACCTACAAGCTTGTAGATCTGCTATTTTTCCAATAGCTAAAGTATATATAACATCATGTTAAAAGGGGTTCCGGCCCAGAATGGGCTAGACACCATTATCTGGGTTTGGGACATTCCACACAGGAGAGTCGTATACAGCGAAGGCAGAGTGAGAGCGAGGCTCAGGGCTACATCATAGTCATCTTTTATACAAAGAAACGCTGACACGACGTACTTCTCCTGGGAAACACGGCGTGCTTTTCGCCTTGCTACAGAATTTCCTTTCGTTTTTTGGCCCCAATTTAGCACTGAAACAGAACAACAACACGTCCTCTTGGCCGAGGCTTTGAATTTCAATGAGAAGCGCCCTGCAGTGAAAAGTTCACAATGTGTGGAGGAGAAGAAAGAGACACTATAATCAAACAAAAATGTCCCGGTGTGTACGAACAGAGGAGGGGCTGTAGGTACCGTACCGCAGTCTGGGCAAGGACCTCAGTCAAGTCCCCATAAGCTGTTCTGTGTTGTCTTTATAATACAATCACACCCGTGTGAACTGAGTGGTGCATCTCTCTCTCTCTCTCTCTCTCTCTAGCAGGCAACAGTGCAGCACTAATACTATTTTATTTATTTATTTATTTGACAGGGACAAAGCGCATTAATCAACATGTCAGTTTTCACATCAATGTAAATGGGCCAGAGTTAGCCGAAGCTAAATTTCATCTGTAGTCCCTGTTGGGCAGGCTCTTAAAAAATGAATGAATGATAAAAAAGAAGAACAAAGTGTAGGGCGCCTGCACACAACACCATGCGTTGATGCCATGTGTGCATATGTGCAGGCACCCAACACTACGTCCATACAAAACACAATACAATACAGATAAAAGAAGGACAAAGTGTCCTCTCTCTCTCTCTCTCTCTCTGTTTCTGGCAAACAGCGCCCCTACTGGTACTAATAGTCATATACTGGTGCTCATGGCCACATAGGTGAACACGGACATTGCTGTTCCTTGGAGTGGTTGCACCACTCAAAAAACTGTATGAGTAAGCACTTGAATGCACAATTAATTTCCATTTTGCATCATGATTGAACGGAAATACTAGGGTTTACATATTACATTATACATATCGTATTTTATTTAGGTATACAAATGGATGTAGGAGGTGCATTGTACCACAGTTTTAGGAGGTGCATTGTAGCAGTTTTAGGAAAGTCTGTACACTAGCATATTAGTGAACTGCACAGTCTTCTCTTTATAGTTCATTATACTTCAGTCGCAATAGCCAATAAGTTGTTTACTTACAGTAGCCTACAAATGTTTCACTTTCACTGACTGGAGAAAATAGTGTTTCCACCTATGGTTAACTTAAGCCTGAAATGCATTATTGTCAAATATATCCATAATGTTCAGAAAAGTTGTTGTGTTGCATTAAATATAGCGTGGCCATTTCCAGTAATTACAGTTCAAATTGATCGCTGCCCTGGGACAATGCCAGCAGAGGATATTTCATATTCCATCCGCATTGGCCAACATTGGCTTTCAAAGTTTGCAGGATTTGCCCCGTTTTGAACAAAAAGCCTCAAATCATGAACGCAGCGTGGAATTTACCTGAAATCTTTCACAGACTTTCCTACTATAGGCTGAGGAATATATCCCACCCTTTTTCACATTGGCCTGTTATAGCGCCACCAACAGGTGGATCTTTGCAAAACAAACAAACAAAATGCCTGAAATCATCAAAGTAAGAATAAATGGCACCCATTTCACATTGGCCTATAGCGCCACCAGGAGGCCTCAACCTGACCTGGCCTGGTGGAGACCTCATGGTGCCCCGAGTGGCACTTTATCTATTTCAATTCAGTTTTCATTGATTCTATTCTATTGATTTTACGTGAACAGTAAATAACATTCATATTTAATCACATGAATGTGTCCTTGTTCTGGGCATGTAGGCAAACACTGAGTGAATGTGAAAGTGAAAAGTGTAAAAGATTATGGGATTATATTTCCATCCATCTGCAGTGAATATGCACCTTCATAATAGTTACACAAGACAGGTTGACAATGATTCATTATTATTGCATTTGGGTACCGATTGAGTTATAATTGAATGGTGTCAAGAGATGAAATAATGATTAGTTCACATAATCTTCTGTAAGCTTTTGCTTCTTAATAATATCACAACATAATAAGCGTGAATTCCCTTAACAGCCATGGAAGCTGCAGCAAGCACGCAGTCAGCGAACCCAGAGAGAGAGTTATGGGAGGAAAGGAGGAGCAGATATAGATTATTTATTACAAAAAAGGGAGATTTGCCAACGGAGGAAGTGTTAACCCATTTTGGGCGGAAACCCCTTATATTTTAGCTATTGAAAAATAGCAGATCTACAAGCTCATAGCGAGCTTGTAGGTCTGCTATTTTTGAAAAAGAATCGTGAAAATGTGACACAAATCTTTGAATAGGTATATATATTCTTTCAGAGCGAACGTTTTTTTTATTTTTCGACGTCAGGGGTTAACCCATTCTGAACGGGAACCCCTTTTGGTGTTAGCATGTTATGCTTTAGCTATTGAAAAATAGCAGATCTACAAGCTCATAGCGCGCCACCGAGTGGCGCGCTACGAGCTTGTAGGTCTGCTATTTTTGAAAAATCGAAGAACGACTGACGTAGAAACATGGCTTTTTCAGAAAACTGTCAGGATGTAGAAGACATTTATAGAATCTGATCTCAGGTCAGAATGGGTTAAGAGAGAGAGAGAGAGAGAGAGAGAGAGAGAGAGAGAGAGAGAGAGAGAGAGAGAGAGAGAGAGAGAGAGAGAGAGAGTGAAAGAGAGGTGGAGGATGGAGATTGAGGGTGAGAGGAGAGGTGGGCGAGATAGAGGGCGAGAGGGGGGCGAGATGGAGGGCGAGAGGAGAGAGGGGGGCGAGGACGAGACTTGGCAGTATAAGTCACCTGACTGGCTCAGGGCCTTGTCAGCCCCCCCGCTGACAAGTTGCTCCTGGAGCGTGTCACTCACACCGCACGGAGCCAGGAGTGGAAGGGGAAACACACACTTTATGTAATAATAAACTGTAAGCATATACAGTAAGGCATAGTATATACTGTACATGTCAGGGATAGGCCTTTTGAGCCTCATTAGAATTAGAATTCATTATTACGTCTCTTGGTGGTTGTGGGTTGTTTGGGGGGCTTGTTTTCTAAAGTGTAGCTGCTTATTTGGGCTCATTTCTTAAACCAGTGGTTCTCAAACATTTCCATGTCAACACAAAAATGTGTATGTATGTGTGTGTGTGTGTGTGTGTGTGTATAGCTTGTAGATAGTCTGTTTTCAAATACCGGTAGCCAATATATAGGCCAATATGTGTCTCTTCTTTTGGGATTGTTTTCATAAAACTGGTTGCTTATTCCTCTTCTGTCAACACTGACAAAGTAAAGCAATGTGCCAATGTTCCAAATTGAACGTCTCTAAGCCCTTTAAAGCTAAAAAGTGAATTTATTTTTAACAGATATAAGATTCATTGCGTCAGCTCTGTTTTGGCATCTACATACACAGCATAGGCCAGTAGGCTAACGGCGCCAAGGTACGGACCAACGCCAGGCTACGGAACACCCGCCTTCCTCAAACCTGCTCACGCTCAGAACTTTGGCTCATGCCGTCAGCTGACATTATGTTTAGTGTAAGTCGGGCCTATAAATGTAATTGTTTTATAAATACACGCTGCACTCAGCAGTGTATTGAAAACCTGTGTGATAATTCCACCCGTGTAAATGATGACGTTGCCAATGGTTTCTTTTGATTTCCTATAATGCCTATAGTTGCCATTGATGTTCGATAAAGTCTGACTGAAAAGCTTACTTACTGTGGCTGCGTAGAGTAGATACAGTATCATTTCAGCTATGGATCAGTGAAGATATTTATAGATAGCATAGCAGCGCCCCGTACCGTTTAGAGTAGGGAAAAAATTATTACTCAAACCCCATCTATAAATTCACACATAAATTCATAAATGAACGCCCTACTTAATCATACCACAGCGTCACGACAGAGACGATATTACGCAGTGAGTGAAGACTGTGATGATAAAAGCTTAACCCAAAAAATGCTCTCAGGGCTTGTTTCCATTGTGGCCCTGTCTGTGTATTCAATTCATCAAGAAGACATACAATACTACACAGGAAGACATCAATACTATAGGAGCGAAATAATAGTTAAAGAAAAACAGTGGGGGGTTAATTTATTTTGGCGAGTGCAAGAACACATTTCTGACAGGTGCTCTTTCATGGCGGGTTTTGAAGGAGGATTGGGACTCGCACTTTTTGATGGCTGGTTATTAAAGGGCATTCCACATTCTTTATAGTGACATTAAAGCAGTATAATGAATGTCAAATCTAATCCGGGGGGGAATGAGATCAGTGGTGCTCCCTCTGGTGTCGGGGCCATGGGCGTTGTTGAAGTATTTTGAAAGCCAGGCGCATTGCAAGTTGCTGCTGTAGTAAACGACAAAATTCACTCTAACTACACTTTTTTACATTTTTGTGCGAGAGAGCTATAGAGAGACCCACACCCTTAAACATGGCAAATGCACGCCTAAACAAATCCACTACCATCGTGTGTTCCTAGACGCAAACAGTCCTGGTATAAGAGATGCCTACATGTGTCCTTGGGGGAGATCGAGTGTACCTTGTTTTGTACCCTGTAGCGTTCATGCTGCATGCATTGTGCTTTATATGGCCAGCTGTGGTTATGTTTTGAGCCATCATGCACGTATACGTAATACATAATATCCTCTTAACAGGCTGATTTATTCGGTTTCTCTAAACTTGTTAACTTTACTACTTAGCCTTTTATCATTTTGTGTGTGCGTGCATGCGTGTGTTTTATGCAGTACTTATTGCGGATTATGATTAGTGTTTTGTTTTTTTGTTTTAGTTTCTGTTTAATAGCCATCTGCCGTGATTTTTACATTTCTGTGCGAGAGAGCTAGAGAGAACCACACCCTTAAACATAGCAAATGCACGCCTAAACATCATCATCCATGTATGTAATACGAAATATCCTCTTAACAGGCTGATTTATTCGGTTTCTCTAAACTTTTTAACTTTACTACTTAGACTTTTATCATTTTGTGCGTGCCTGCCTGCATGCGTGCGTGTGTTTTATGCGGTACTACAGTCTTGTGTAGTGTGGATTATGATTTGTGTTTTTGTATTTTAGTTTTAGTTTAATAGCCATCTGCCGTGATTGTAAAGCACTTGGAGTCAACTGGTCCTTGTTTTAAATGTGCCTGTATATAAATCAAGGTGACTTGACTTGATTAGTCCATTCTGAACGGGAACCCCTTTTGGTGTAACAGCATTATGTTATGCTTTAGCTACTGAAAAATAGCAGATCTACAAGCTCGTAGTGCGCCACTCGGTGGCGCGCTACGAGCTTGTAGATCTGCTATTTTTGAAAAATCGAAGAACCGCACTGACATAGAAACATAGCTTTTTCAGAAAACTGTCAGGATGTTATAAGACATTTTTAGAATCTGATCTCAGGTCAGAATGGGTTAGACGGCTTGGCCTTTGGCCATGCTGTAAATAAGAAGACAACAGAGGAATTGGTCTGGCTTATAGTCTAGTCTGGCTCTCGGGAAACAAATTGAAATCTTTAACCTTTCTTTTTATCCGAGATGTTTTGACTCCTCCTGCCTGGCTGCTAAGAAATAAAAAAGGCAACGGTAAATGATCTGCAGTTCAATATAGAGTTTGTACATGAATGAACACACTTGGAACACCTTACAGACTTCACTAAAGTACAGCTCTCTTTCCTTCTCTATATCGCTTTCAACTTGATATATCAACGCTGGTAAATATCAACTGTACCTGTTTTAATTGAGTTGAGCACTATGTAATGTTCCCTTCTTATTACCAGTAATTTACTTTATTTATCTATGTTTTGTTTTCTTGTTTTATGTTATGTTTTGTCCCCCCCCCCCCCCCCCCCCCCCCACTGTACATTGTTGATGTGTTCTAATCTCGGCACCACTGAAAAAGAGGGTCTCAGCCTTAGAGTATATATACAATAGAGAAGACACCCAAGTTCTCCTCCCGTCCACTTGCATTGAGTTGCTCAGAAGCGCATGAGGCGAATCCACTCCTCCTTCCGGTTTAGGAGCAGTGTGCATTCTGGATGGATTGTCCTCAAACACATGAACGCGCGACGACCGGCGGAGTGGACGGAGCCTAGTGCGCGTTCATGTGTTTGAGGACCAAACCTTACCAAACTGCAATACCTTCTTCGGCCACTATGTCCATTGCGCTTCAGGATTTCCTCTGGGTGTCTTCTCTATTGTATAATAACTCTATGGTCTCAGCCCTCAGTGTGTTCTCCGAGAACTAAATAAAGGTTGAAATGAAATGAAAAAAATGAAAATGATTTTCCCATCAGGACACGCCCTCCTCATCTAGACTGAGTGGAAACACATTGAGCAGCATGTTGGAGTGTTGGAGTTTGGAAGCGCTCGTTGTAAACCACTCAACCGTCCTGCCGTACCACCTGTTTCTAAATGTCACATGATAATGCAGGAGGCAGCGAAATGTTGTGTTGTTGAAAACAAGCACTTCCAAACTAAACTCTGGCAGAGTTTCAATGTATTATAATAAAGATGCTTACCTGTTGTAATGTCGGGAGGAGAGACAGCAACACAGCACATGAAAGAGAAAAGGAGAGAGACGTGATTATAATGTGGACTCATCATCATCACACTGTACTGTAGTACAAAGTCAAAGACCTACGATTAGTCACACACGTTATACCACAGTGATCTTAGAACAATAATCAGAGGCAGGGCATTTCTTATAGCTCATATCGTTTCTATGGTGGATTTTTATGAAACAAAAACTTTGCAGATAGAAAGAGGATAATTCAAGCTTTTCGTACAGCTGCAATGTTGGTGAGTTTAACATTGTTAAATGCAATCAGACAGGACTTTTCTGTTTGGATGAATGGGCTGTCGAGGCCAGAAACTAGAAAGTTGGTTTTTTGACACTCAGAGGGCGTTCACGCATAACTTCCAGGTACGATGAAGGATGTCACATGCATACCCTCTATTGCCTTTATCTAAAGTGCTTTACAAAATAGGAGGAATACATGAAGTGACAAATATCACCCTCTCCGCGTGCCACTCTACGAGCTTGTAGATCTGGCTATTTTTTGAAAAATCGTGAAAATGTGGCCCAAATCTTTGAATATATATTCTTTCAGGGAGGTCCCTGGAACAACATATTTTCAGATGGGGGGTCCGCGTGGCCAAATACAGATAATTCCAGTGGTTCTTGACATGGAAAACCAGCTCAGTGGCCTTGTGGTTAGAGTGTCCGCCCTGAAACTGGGAGGTCGGGGTTCGATCCCCGGCCGGGTCATACCAAAGACTGTAAAAATGGGACCCAGTGCCTCCCTGCTTGACACTCAGCATCAAAGGGTTGGATTGGGGGTGTAAGTCCCTGCGACATACTAGCGTCATGTCCAGGGAGTGTATACTTGTACATCAAGCTGCCTCACGCTACAGAAACAGGAGATGTGCCTCATGGCTCGGCAAGGCTACTTACTTTGACATGGAAAAGGTGCAAGAACCACTGACACACAGAAACATACGTTTTTTTCAGAAAACTGTCATGATTTAGAAGACATTCTTTCAGAATCGTCCTCAGGTCTAAATGGGTTAACAACAGACAGTGACACTCAGAGAGAAGATGGCCAATGCAATCCCACCCCGGTCCCCAACACATGGTCTAGCCCCTAGGCAGTGAACTGCAACACCAGAGAAATGTCCTCACGGTTTCATCATAAAGCTAAACGGATCTCCTGTGATGTCTCGGTGCCTTCCCTCTCCTCTCAGAGCGGCTGTGGTACTGTGATCCATAAACCCTAAGCACGTCTTTGATGTCTAACAATGCTCCAAGTAATGCACAGCCCGACGGAAGTCCATAAAAATAAAGAAAATATCTTTTCTCATCATCTTCTTCATGAGCACTTGATGTATAACTGCCTAAATGCAGACTTTCATATTAAGCTCCTCTTAGCCCATTTTGACCTGACCTCGAAATTAAAAAAAATGTCCTCTGAATGCTGACAGTTTTCTGAAATACCATGTGTTTCTTTATCAGTGTCACTGTGGTGCTCAATATTTCATGTCAAGGACGCCGAAAATTATATGTATTTGGCCACCGACCCACCATCTGAAAATATGTTATTCTAGGAACCCCTCAGAAGCAAAGATTTAGTTAAAAACGTTCACTCTGAAAGAATATATTCAAAGATTTGCGCCACATTTTCACGATTTTTCAAAAATAACAGACCTACAAGCTCGTAGCGCGGCACTCGGTGGCGCGCTATGAGCTTGTAGATCTGCTATTTTTCAATAGCTAAAGCATAACATAATGCTTAAAAAACACCAAAAGGGGTTCCCGTCCAAAATGGGTTAAGAACGTGAAACGCTGCATCATCATGCACGGCTGCACGCTGACATTGAAGCAGACCCCAGATCAGCCTTTACGACAGTTTTACGAGGGGCATAATGTGGGCCGCTCTGTGGAAGCAGACCCCAGATCAGCCTTTCCGACAGTTTTACGAGGGGCATAATGTTGGCCGTTCTGTGGAAGCAGGTGAGAGAGAGCAGATGGCCATGGTGCAGAGTAACAGAGTACAATTACTAGAATATGGTACTTCTACTTTAACTACATCTCGGAGGCAAATATTGTGCTTTTACATTACTCCACTGTAATTTAATTGAAATATTTAGTTACTGCAGGTTACAAGTTATAGTATTATACGAAAGATACATTAACCACTCCAGCCCTATATTCAAACTTTACCCATTTGAAAATTAACCTGACGCTGCCAGATGAGGGCGGTATTGGGGAAACATATTCCCCAACACAACAACCATCTGGGATCTCTGACGGAGTTGAGCCCTGAGTCAGATCTGCTTCGTACCGAACCAATCAGCGTGAGCTAAAGGCGGGATATGTGCAAAAGCGGATGTGACAGTATATAGACACGTCGATATGATTGGTTGTGTTTGCACGCCCACACGGTGATAGACAGACGCTCCCATCCAATCATCTACCAAGTATCTTGAAAAAAAGGAACAGCCCCGTCATCGAATTTGCTTCCGCGATCCCAGATCCAAATAAGCTGTGAAACAAATTTGTGTAGCAAGCTTTTTGGATCTGGCAGCGTCAGATTATTTGAAAATAGCCTTTCACAAAAACTACAAGCTCACATGTTGATGCAACTTTCTGCACAAGGTATTTGGTACTTATAAGTAGTATATTTACTTTTTTTACTACATATAAATTTACTATACATTTTGAATACCTCACATTTACTTTATATATTGTGGTATTGATACTTAAGTAAAAGATGGGGAGTGAGTACTTTTTACACCACTAGCAGATGGAGACTGAACTTTACGCTAAGCGAGAGGGTGGGGGAGAGGAGTGTGTGCATGCGTGTGTACGTGCGTGTGTGCGCGTGCGTGTGCGTGTGCGTGTGCGTGTGTGTGTGTGTGTGTGTGTGCGTGTGCGTGTGTGTGTGTGTACGTGCGTGTGTGCGCGTGCGTGCGTGTGTGCGTGCGACTGTGCGTGCGTGCATGTGTGGTACATTCAAGGCCACATCCAGGTAGCCGACAGCGGGTGCCATCTCTCCCGATGTTTGATTAAGAGGCGCATACAGTAAGGCTACAGTGACCTTTCCACAGCTCAAGTGGGCCCCGACAGCCCTGCTCTCCTGACAGCCCTGCTCTCCTGACAGCCCTGCTCTCCTGACAGCTCTGCCCTGCGCTGCAGCGCTGGGAGCCTGCAGGACCACCGCCTCATTATGGCTTGAATCCATCAACCCAACAACTCCATGGCTTTAATCTCCGGGGGGGAGGGGGCATGGATAAAAGGTAAATGCCACGAGGTGCGGATTGGTGGTGGATGGATATATATATATATATACGCGTTGTTTGGTATGAGGAGGAAGATGTTATTTCAGAGAAAAACACCAAAGTGTCTGAGGAGGAGCATAAGGGCCAGAGCTGTGTGAGAACGAGACGTTATTATGAAGGACGAGAAGCAGAGAAAGAAAGGGCTTTTGTGCGTGTGTGTGTGTGTGTGTGTGTGTGTGTGTGTGTGTGTGTGTGTGTGTGTGTGTGTGTGCATCTCCCATCCCAACGGACGGGAGATGCAGGTTTTCATAGTAAAAAGAAATGACTGACATATCTAACTAACTTAATATAAAAAAAAATAAGAATAATTGAAATAACAACTTTTTTGTTAAATGTTTGAAAAGATTATGATTTATGTAATTTGGGATAAAATGTGTGTGCGGTTGCACCCCACGCGGCCACACCTGTTCCCCCACAGCCCCAAATCCTATCAGCGTCGCTACGATGGATGGGATCGATGGATACGATGGATCGCCCTGACCCGCTTCGCCCTGCCTCGCCTCGGGTTAACTTAACCCATTTTGACCTGGGAAACGATTCTGCAAAATGTCTTCTAAAAAATCCTGACTGTTTTCTTGAAAAAAATCTATGTTTTTCTACGTCAGTCGTTCTCAAACTTTCTCAAACACTTTTCACGATTCTTCAAAAAAAGCAGACCTACAAGATATGAGCTTGTAGATCTGCTATTTTTTACAAAGCATTACATAACGCTTAAAATACCAAAAAAAGGGGTCATTCCCGCCCTGAATGGCTTAACACCATGCGATCGACAAAACCGTATAATAACCTATATTCGGCCAATCACGGACAGTTCCAATCAATCAATCAAAATCTCCTCGACTCCCCCGATAATAAGAATAATAAACCCCAACGCCACCAGTCCAGTCCAGTCCACGGGAGCCGAGCATTGACGTCCTTTTAGGACGCTGATGGTAATGGATGGCTTCGGACGACGGCTTGAAGGGGAGTCAATACGGCGTGATGATGACGAATGCACTGACTCCGTCGGGCCGTTGATGGATCGGGGCCCCCATCAGCTGTGGAGCCTCTACGTGTTGATGAATCGGGGCCCCATCAGCTGTGGAGCCTCTACGTGTTTGTGACAAATTGGCCGTGTCAGACCAAGAGGTATTTCCTGTGCAATCGATACAAATAGTGAGACAAGGCGGCATCGCCGCCGAGGTCGGACGCTCTTCGGTTCCTAATCTCTCGCGCACGCGCTCACGCTACGCTACGCACGCACGCATGCTACACACGCACGGACGCACGCTACGCTCGCATGCAATGCACACTACGCTCGCACGCTCAGACGCACACTATGAACGCACGCAACACACGCATGCACGCACGCTCGCTCCGCACGCACGCTCGCACGCACAGATTTGATCAACAAACAAGGAGCTTTGGTCAACAGACCGAGACGAAGGAGCTCAGTGACCGTGGCACCGTGCAGACTGTCTGTCTGTTTACAGCGACTGTCGAAGCTCGTCTCCTGTGTGCTGATGCTCTGGTGGCTGCAGCGTGTGTACTTTATAATACAGCAATCACATTTTGTTCAGCTCAAGCTGAGAGAGAGAGAGATGAAGCAGGCCGGGACCCCCTACCTACCTATAGATATTATTGGGACCTTGAAAGTGTGTTTTGCAGATTAAACGTTTTCTTTAGATGTCTTACGGGAGAGCGACCTCTGCCGTTAATTTACAGATTTATACCTCATACACTCACATAGACATTAAATAAGAAGAATGACATAACTGCGAGGTTCAGCAAGCTCTCAATTAGCTCATACCATTAGCTCCTGTTACCTCGCGTTCCAGATACCAGATACCTATTAAGTAGTATCGGTCTCCACATTGTTGCACAAGCTTTGGACTGTTGCGCGCATGGCTGGTTATACACCCCAGTGCTCGCTATAGAATGCCAACTACAGTGCCAAATATAATGCATTATTGTGTATTTATATCTTCCTTCCATTAAGTCTCTCTGCTCACCAATGTGCTCAGTCTAATTCATGCAGCTGTCAATCTAACATCTGACTTGATGCCCTTATGTTTAGCACAGATCCTTATATGGACATTCAGTGTGACATCTCTGTTAGAACAAGACTATAAGGACTGTCTGAGAATGGGGTTGAGGAGGTTTTGCGCCCGGAGGGGCTGTTGGAACAGACAAGGAGGAGGCCTGTTCCTGTTCCTCACTCTCTGTGTGTTGTTACTCTCTGCTCAATCTGCTTAATACATTATCAATACTTTCACCCTGAAGAACTTTGTCGTTCCTTCATCTTTTGGAAGATCATTTAATCTACAACAACGTACGGTATGCGTACGGTCGGTCTCTGCACACAGATATGATCCTACCCGCTCCCATAGTGTTGGCCGTGCGCCAAGCCCAACGAACCCAACAAGCATGTGGCGTGTAGCTCAGCGCGGCGGCGCACACATGCTTGTGACCGTGACCTGCAGCACAAGATGCACCGTGTCTGTGTGAGCTCAGCACGCTATAAAGCGTGGACACGTGCCCAGTGAGCATGTGGTCAAACGGCGGGGGACTCGTGGGGGCGGAGCTCTATAGGCACTGAGGGGGACGGAGGCCGCTGGCGCTGGGATGTCATTCATTAAATCCTTTTTTATTTGAACACACATTTTCTCTCTCTGCCTGCATGGCCCTTCATATTTTATAAATTTGACCCCCTTTGAAAAAATGTTTGGACACCCCCTGCATGCATAAAGGCTTCAACGGTCCGGTTGGTTTTGTGCGGTTTTGTTGTATGTATAAGTATGTTGTTGTATGTTGTTGTAAGTGTCATATTTGTAGGCCTACACATTGCTAATGACCAAAATAAACTATTACTACTATGACTACTACTATTAGATGGGAGGTCCGCAGCAAAATATATATCATTTTGGGGGGCGGTCCTTCTTGGGCACACGAACATTTTGAGAACTACTGATTTTAGAAGCCGTTTGTAGTATCGGTCAGGTCTTAATGGGTTAACCCATTCTGGGCGGGAACCCCTTTTGGTGTTAGCATTATGTCGTGCTTTAGCTATTGAAAAATAGCAGATCTACAAGCTCGTAGCGCGCCACCGAGTGGCGCGCTACGAGCTTGTAGGTCTGCTATTTATGAAAAATCGAAGAACGATTGACATAGAAACATAGCTTTTTCAGAAAACTGTCAGGATGTAGAAGACATTTTTTAGAATCTGATCTCAGGTCAATGTACAAGCTTGTACACGAGCCAACGCTATAGCATCTAAAACGACCGCGCTGCGGTCCTGG
Source organism: Protomyctophum bolini (assembly GCF_963924005.1). Classification (NCBI taxonomy): domain Eukaryota; kingdom Metazoa; phylum Chordata; class Actinopteri; order Myctophiformes; family Myctophidae; genus Protomyctophum; species Protomyctophum bolini. The sequence continues at coordinate 3,171,376 of NC_137882.1, read as the reverse complement.
TTCTACTGGGTTATGTCAGCCTCAATGGGCTCTCCATGCATGCGAGGGAGGACTACTTACTGTACGCCAGCTCAGCTAATAGAGTGCCAGACAGCAGAAGTACAGTACAGAGTACATTAATGCACGGTTAAACACCGGTTGCTGAGTGCGAGAGGCATCAATTTAGCATGTAAAGTGCTTTGTGCCATAATATACTGTACTTGTGCTAATAATATACTGTACTTGTACGTGCAGCCGCAATCCATTTGAGACCCACGAGTATATATATTCTTGACTCATTCATATAATAGCTTCCAACACACGTTAAAAGTTATTCTATTAAAAATTCTAATTAAATGCTGTAATTTACAATTACAATTTAGGGCACTTAGCAGGTGCTCTTAATCCAGAGAGATTTACATTAGGCAGTATAACAAAAAGCATGGCATACACCACATAATATATAAAAGGTTATCATGAAACATGCGTAAGCTATAAGAAACAGCTCTTTTATAGACACCCCTGTTGAAGACCACACTGCTCTCTCTAGGTCAGTGGTTCCAATAAGAGTGGGGGTCCGGGGACCCCAGGGGTCCTTGAGTGAGTTTCAGTGGGGGTCCCCAGGAAGTTAGGAACCAAATGGACCCCCTATTGTGGGTCTGTAACTCTGAGAGTGGTACAAATGGAACCAAATGGACCCCCTATTGTGGGACTGTAACTCTGAGAGTGGTACAAATGGAACCAAATGGACCCCCTATTGTGGGTCTGTAACTCTGAGAGTGGTACAAATGGAACCAAATGGACCCCCATATTGTGGGACTGTAACTCAGAGTGGTACAAATGGAACCAAATAGACTTTGGCACGACGGCTGAGTGTGTGTGAGAGAGAGAAGAGATGAATACTATAGCCTGCCAACGATTAACGGACAAGCTCACCTCATTACTTAACCCATTCTGGGCGGGAACCCCTTTTGGTGTTACATACATTGTGTTATCATTTAGCTATTGAAAAATAGCAGATCTACAAGTTCTTAGCGCGGCACTCTGTGCCGTGCTAAGAACTTCGACGTCAGGCTTAAACGGATTAAGACATGATGAATGACCTGAATGACCTGCTGGTGCATTACATTAGCTGGCCTGACTCCCATAATGCACTAGCAGATCCACTTAGCTCTCGCCAGGCTATGATAAACCATCTCATTCAGTGATTAATTCAGTTATCTCCCTCCCCACGACACAAACATTAAATATACAGTGTCAATTCATATACAGTAGCAGAAGGTGTCGGAACTACGACTTCAGATTAATTATTAACCCTGTAAAACCCGGATTAATTTCTACTTTTACTACTACTTTTTACTACTAGGACTTATCAGAGGAAATTATGTAAAAAATATATATTGCGTAGACCCCAGGAAGAGTAGCTGCTACACTAAGGTACACTGTAAATCCCTGGAACATGTGACATGTTTAAAACATAAACACCATGTGTGTAATAATAAAATGCCATAAGTTAATTAATGGTCATAAAATACAGTAGAACACGAGTTCACTCAAACACCTCACGAGAACACCTAGTGTTCTAAACACCTATATGACTGACTTTGATTGTAAAAAGTAAACACCTTTATATGTTTAAAAAGTGTTACGGGCGATTAAACATGTTCTTCTGTTTATAATCTAAACACTGTGACATGTTTAAAAAGTGTTACAAATTATGTGTTTATAACCTTAATAACCTAAACGCTTGGGTTTAGTGTGTAGTAGCTGATGCCGGGGATCCAAATAAACAATAAACATAAAAATATGATACACCAGAATAGCCTTAATAACCTTTAACTAATATTAATAATATCACTTTTTAATATCACGGGGCGCTGCGTCACACTAAACCCAAGCGTTTAGGTTATAAACTGTTTTAAACACATAATTTGTAACACTTTTTAAACGTGTCACAGTGTTTAGATTATAAACAGAAGAACATGTTTAATCGCCTGTAACACTTTTTAAACACATGAACGTGTTTAGTTTTTACAATCAAAGTCAGTCATATTATAGGTGTTTAGAATTTGAACACTAGGTGTTCTCGTGAGGTGTTTGAGTGAACTCGTGTTCTACTGTATTGTATGAATATTAATAAACACTTGGCATTTTATTATTACACACATGGTGTTTAGGTTGAACACTTCACATGTTCCAGGGATTTACAGTGCAAAGCTATACACACTAAACCCAAGCGTTTAGGTTTTAAACAGTTTTAAACACATAATTTGTAACACTTTTTAAACGTGTCACAGTGTTTAGATTATAAACAGAAGAACATGTTTAATCCCTGTAACACTTTTTAAACACATAAACGTGTTTAGTTTTTACAATCAAAGTCAGTCATATAGGTGTTTAGAATTTGAACACTAGGTGTTCTCGTGAGGTGTTTGAGTGAACTCGTGTTCTACTGTATTGTATGAATATTAATAAACACTTGGCATTTTATTATTAAACGCATGGTGTTTAGGTTTAAACGCGTCACATGTTCCAGGGATTTACAGTGATAGGGCATGAGCACAGGGTAACCTTGGTCTCCTGCCCTTCGCTAAGCCCTGTCGTTCAGTATTCTGTCCATCTGCACCTCTCAGGTGCATTCAGCAACCTTCCCCCCCCCCCCCACACCTTCCAACCTATACTGGGTTGAATTATGTTCACACCTGAGGAAGTGTATACAGCTTATAGCTATCTCTACACGGCTATAAAGAACTCTGTGTGTGGCTAAAGTATAACATAACAACCAAAAGGTGTTCCTGCACCCAGAATGGGTTAATACCGATAACCTTGTGCTCACAGCGCCCTATGCAGCGCCCTGTGGTTCAGTAGTCTGTCCATGGCGTCTCTCAGGTGCATTCAGCAACATTTCTATTCCACACCTTCCAACCTTGAATTATGTTCACACCCGAGGAAGTGTATGTAGCTTATAGCTATATCTACACGGCTATGAAGAACAGTGTGTGTGTGTGTGTGTGTGTGTGTGTGTGTGTGTGTGTGTTGAACACTAGGTGTTCTCGTGAGGTGTTTGAGTGAACTCGTGTTCTACTGTATTGTATGAATATTGAAAAACACTTGGCATTTTATTATTACACACATGGTGTTTAGGTTTAAACGCGTCACATGTTCCAGGGATTTACAGTGTGTGCGTGTGTGCGTAATGCGTATACTACAGACTGCCAGTGCCATTCTGTGTATAGCACAGATAGAGCTCGAAACCCGATACCCAAACAAACCTGATAATAAGGTTATCGAGTACTACCCGGTATCAATAAGCGTTTGGGTCTTATCAAGCCTGTTATCGAGCATATAGCGGCCCATGACATCATGTTTAAACGATCAAGACAAGAGTGGCGATCAAGAAAATAAATCTAATCGCCCCATTCTGGCACAAACATGTCGGTATATGATAACTGTATTTGATAACCTGCCAACCAGCGCTGACTGCATGCCCCAGGGGGGAAACAACGTTAAAATGATGGTACACACATCAACCAGCTAACAGTTTCTCCAATATCATTTTTCCCCCAATAGTAAAAAAAAAAGGTCAACTGCCTTCCATCCGTTAGAGAAGAATCTCCCCGTCTGTCTAGGAAATAATAGAAAGTGGTCGATAGTGGGTCCTGATTGATAAGGTGCTCCACTGCTCGTTATCGATAAAGAACGACACGCTCCGTCCCCTAGTCTAGTGGTATAGTTTGGTGGAGAGCTGCCGTGATAACCCATTTTGGGCGGAAACCCCTTTTGGTGTTAGCATTACGTTATGCTTTGGCTATTGAAAAATAGCAGATCTACAAGCTCATAGCGCGCCACCGAGTGGCGCGCTACAAGCTTGTAGGCCTGCTATTTTTGAATAATCGAAGAACGACTGACATGGAAACATAGCTTTTTCAGAAAACTGTCAGGATTCAGAAGACATTTTTAGAATCTGATCTCAGGTCAAAATGGGATAACAGAACGTTCTGTTACAGAACGTAACAGAACGATAACAGAATGCCCTCTGTGGGTCTGTTTCTATGGCCTGGTTGTCTCCACGGAGTATACTGTACATTACTGTACTGTCAATGGTTTTCTGTCAGCCATACTGTAGTCCTTCAATCATTTGTTTAACCCATTCTGACCTGAGATCAGATTCTAAAAATGTCCTTCTACATCCTGACATTTTTCTGAAAAAGCTATGTTTCTACGTCTGTCGTTCTTTGCTATTTTTCAATAGCTAAAGCATAACATAATGCTAACACCAAAAGGGGTTAACTATTCAATATTCATCCATCTACCTACAGTACTTAATTTGACAATTCAAAGTCCTGTCACTGAATGCCTAGACTTTCCTTACCAGCTTCACGCACGCACGCACGCATTAAAACAATTCATTCATGTCCACATAAAGGAGAGAATATAAGGACACCTATTAAAAAAGTTACAGTTAACATTTATAAAATAATGGCATAAATGTCCTCGATGATACAATAAGCACATCATCACTCAGTACTCTATGGGTATAAGTAACAGCGTCACTCTCAGACATATGTATAGCGGCTACCAATTACAGAGAATCCCAAGTTGTTGAAACCCTCTAACAACCTTTACTGATGCCTGTGTCCCTACTAGCGATGATGATCAGGGAACGACAGTTTTCTACCTCTGGTCTGCTTTGAGGCAGGACTCCAGAGAAGAAGGGAAGATATAACCTCATTGTCAGCTCTGTAGCAGTGGCCGGAAAACTGTGTTCTTCTGGATCGGACTAGTGACTAGTGCCGTAAATTAGATCAGTCGATGGGTGGCTCTTTAAGACAGATTTTGCTCTCATTAGAAGGCGGGTTTAAGTGCCTTGGTCATAAAGGCGTCCTCTCTAGGCTATAGAGTCAAAGGTCAAAGGTGCAGGCCAGCTCGATCACAGACACTTCATCAACCACAACATCTGCAGCGGTGGAAACAGTACTCACGTTTGTATACTTAAGTAAAAGTGTCAATGCTGCAATGTATAGAACATACTAACTACACCCAGTCTACCAGATGGAGACCGCCTTGCAGCCCCTCCAGGGACACAACACCGGTGCGCACACAGAGCTCATTCAGAACCGGTCCTGCAGACCCCGTAAATTCCCCCCCTGGGTTTCCTCCCTAATCCAAAGGAAATGGGACTCTGGACTCCCCCATGGCCAGTGGGAGCAGGTCCAGAGGAACACAGGGAGGATAACAGCCTGCATCCTAACATAAGGGGGTCGTCGTGGGTCGATGAGCGTTTTCAGGAGGTGGGGGAATCCTCCCCAACATGCTGGTGTGTATACTGTATATCTGTTCCACGTTTGGCAGCCCCAGCCCTCCCTCCCTCCCTCCCTCTGGGTATGGAAGGCAGGGAGTGCAACAAACCATGTACAACCCAGATTCGGCACAAACAAGGGACTAAATCATTTTTGCTCCTATGCCACCAAAATGTGGAACGCCCTACCAACAGTCATTAAGACATGTGAATCCCTTGACTCCTTCAAAACCGCTCTCAAAGGGCACCTATACGGACGGCTGCAATTCGAAACTGGCCCCCGTAAAATCTGAATCCCCCCCCACCGCCCGCCCCCCCTTTTCCCCTCACTGTATAAGTTTCTTTTCCCTTTTTACCTCCTTTTATGATGAAATCCTGTTCTGTTCTTTAACTACATAGAAGTGTCTATTTGTACGACTCCAAATGTTTTGATGAATTGACCATGGTGGACCCTCTTGTAAACAAGTGTAATGCTTAATTGGGTCGTCCCACTCACAGTTAACAGTCTTTTGTATTGAGTTTGTGCTTGAAATGTATACTGTAATTCTGCAAACTGTTAATAAATATTTCAATCAATCAAAAAGGCAATGTCACGGGTGCTGTGTGAGTAGAGTCCAAAGTCATGTTTGCACAAGGCTCACAATTTTGTCACACACACACACACACACACACACACACACACACACACACACACACACACACACACACACACACACACACACACACACACACACACACACACACACACACACACACACACACACACACACACACACCCCTTTATAGCTGTGTAGATAGCTAAGCTGTGTACACTTCCTCAGGTGTCAACATAATTCAACGCAGACAAAACCAAACCATTAAACCAAACCATTTTCATTTCACTGCAATCTTAATGTCATCCTCGGATTTTAAGCCCCTTTCATTTTGGTGTTGTTGTTGATCTTATATTTTGACATTGAATGTGCTCATTGTTCACCTTGTGAGCAGGCAAGGATCTACACTAGTATTGGGGGGGGGGCAGACAATAGTCTGTTATTACGAAGCATTAGCATAGAAGGAATCTATATCTACTGTCCCACTTCAAGTGATAGCATAGCCTCCTCTTTCATATGCTGCTGTCCTATTAAGAAGACTAGACCTGGTCAGGCTCCTACTTGGCCTCACCCCCCGAAACCCACCTCACCCCTGCCCACTTTTACAGGCTGGGATGGCTTAGGGTCGACGACAGAGTACAGCATCTTGCAATGGGTCTGGTCCACAAGATTCCATACACCACCAAGATACCCATGTACCTGTCTAGATACTTCCTTAATGTTAACGAAGTCCACACCCACAACACCAGAGGGAGTGCAACGAACAATGTACAACCCAGATTCGGCTCAAACAAGGGACTAAATTATTTTTGCTCCTATGCCACCAAAATGCGGAACGCCCTACCAACAGTCATTAAGACATGTGAATCCCTTGACTCCTTCAAAACCGCTCTCAAAGGGCACCTACGGACGGCTGCAATTCGAAACTGGCCTACTTGGGAACGATGCAACTTGTGAACCTAATGATACACATTGTCATTGCACCCGTTTTAACTGTCAGCCGGTGTCCCACATGGAGATCTGTGTATGTGCCTGTGTGTATGTAGACTGCAAACTGAAAAGTGTACTTTGGCAATCAATTCTGCTCACTGGCAGAGCCTGATTGGTTGAGCCTCAATTGGCTGAGGCAAGAGGCTGGAAATTGCACAGGTGAAAGGAGTTGGCCTCATTATAGGCCCAGCCTGACCAGAGCCTTTTGTGGTGGTTCTGGAGAACCGTGGCTCCGACCTGGGACTCGATACCGGGCACTGCACTCCCTGTGGGGGTGGGTGTGGAACACGTGTGTCGAATGTGAAGTCGGTGGGTCAAACGGTTCTGGAGTTACGTGCATTACAACCGTACACGCACGTACGCACGCACACACACACACACACACACACACAGAGACGTGGCGCATTATACAGTAGATATAGAGAAAATGAGTCCCTTCCTTAACTTTTGCCCTCCTTGGTTCTCTTCACGTCCGTCGCACCAATCAAGTCTCAAAGTGAGACACCGTGGGCCACCCTGCTGTCTATCGGTCATCACACACACACACACACACACACACACACACACTCACTGACCTGAGGTCAGTGGGGTGTGGACAGAGTGCAGCACCGAGGAGATTGCTGTCCCCTGGAGCGTGGGGGCACAGATGAGGTGGTGTCCTAGCTTCCACTCTGTCTGTCTGTCTGTCTGTATAATAAGAGCTCTTCACTTGTCTGACCGGCGGTTTCAGTGACCTCATGCGCAGTACTGGTATACCCTTAACCTGACCTGAGATCAGATTCTAAAAAATGTCTTCTACATCCTGACAGTTTTCTGAAAAAAGCTATGTTTCTATGTCAGTCGTTCTTCGATTTTTCAAAAATTTGCAGACCTACAAGCTCGTAGCGCCACTCGCTACTATTTTTCAATAGCTATAAAGCATAACATAATGCTAACACCAAAAAGGGGTTCCCGCCGCAAAATGGGCTAACCAGGCGTCAAATTACATTACATATTGCATTTTGAGATACAGATGTTTTAGCCTAATGTGCGACGTTGTTTTCTCATTCAACAGTAAACAAACCAACATATACAGTACTATTAAAAAGGTTATCCACTGTAATCAAATCATGAACGCTGTGTTATTGATTTGCAAACATTTTGTTAGAAACGGCTGCAGTCGTCCTGCATGGCAACTTCAGGAATCAGGATGGAATATGTTAATTCTGGACCGGTTTATGAACAAAATCAACACTATCTCTGAATGAGACCTTTTGTCAGATTCTCTGTCCAGGGAAATAAAAGACATGTCGATCACACATTGTTTTCCCACTGTGTACACACTGTATAATTTCATGGCAGTATCTAAAAAGCACAAATGTCACCATATTTGACTGAGACTGCCATCGCACAAATTACAGCTTTTCACCAGAAGTGAAAAACGTATTATTATATATTTTTTTCCAAAATGAGTTAATAGCACAGGCAGACTCGTCACATACTAGAGCATGTCTGAAATAAGTGTCAGATCTGAAATAAATGCTTAAACATGTAGCTATAGGTGTAATGTTAAGAGTCCACAGAAGTGAACCTTAATTTCAAGCCTGTTTTCTCAACTCGCTGTTTCTCTGCAAGACATTTCTCTATAAGCCATATCTCCAAAACTGGTGGGTCAAACTGAACAACCAATATGTCGATTTGAAGCTATGATTCCCTGCTTTCATATGACATGAAAAAACGAAAATTCTAAAAAGATCCCTCGTCACAAATTGTCACAAATCTATGAACTTGCAAAAGTATCGCAAGACAGTCTGACCAAACCAAACCTTGCGATACTACCAAAGTGCACATCAAAACATCAAAACACCAGTGATCACAAAATAACCTACATCTTATTTTATATTCCTGAAACGATTATATGACAGAAGGTCGACCAAACAGCGAAGGGCACCAACACACCAGTGTTGGTGAAGTGCTGGCGTCAATGTATTGACGAGAATACAACGTTTCGACCTCCTTCGAGGTCTTCTTCAGGGAATAACCCATTCTGGGCGGGAACCCCTTTTGGTTGTTTTAAGCATTATGTTATGCTTTAGCTATTGAAAAATAGCAGATCTACAAGCTACGAGCTTGTAGGTCTGCTATTTTGGAAAACAATCGAAGAACGACCGACATAGAAACATAGCTTTTTTTCAGAAAACTGTCAGGATGTAGAAGACATTTTTAGAATCTGATCTCAGGTCAGAATGGGTTAAGGGAATAAAGCAGCCCGAGGACAAACACATACACACACACACACACACACACACACACACACACACACAGGGGAACAACACACACACACACACACACACACACACACACACACACACACACAGGGGAATAACACAAACACACACACACACACACACACACACACACACACACACACACACACACACACACACACACACACACACACACACACACACACGTAGGGGAGCAACAACAACAGGTTCCACACTCCACAGCAACAACAACAAGGACTCCATAGGGGGGGGGGGGCGTGGTCGTCATCAGGAGAAAACATAACAAAGGTCGCAATCTTTCAGAAATAGTGTTAGTGTTGGAATGGCTGAACGCACACACAATCTCTGTAAAGCACCTTGGATAAAAAGGCGCTATATAAATGCACCATTTTACCATTTATATTCCAGAAACGATTATATTTACAAAGGTCGCAATAATTCAGAAATAGTGTTTGTTGCTCATGGGCTTTTCAACCCATCTTCATATAATAGGTACTCACTAATAATCATGATAAAATGGCATCATTTATTTCCCTACTCAAGTCTGTGTCTCATAGGAGGGCTGTGGGCAGTTCAGAAACCAGTCTGTGTCTCATAGGAGGGCTGTGGGCCGTTCAGAAACCAGTCTGTGTCTCATAGGAGGGGCTGTGGGCAGTTCAGAAACCAGTCTGTGTCTCATAGGAGGGCTGTGGGCGGTTCAGAAACCAGTCTGTGTCTCATAGGAGGGCTGTGGGCGGTTCAGAAACCAGTCTGTGTCTCATAGGAGGGCTGTGGGCAGTTCAGAAACCAGTCTGTGTCTCATAGGAGGGCTGTGGGCAGTTCAGAAACCAGTCTGTGTCTCATAGGAGGGCTGTGGGCAGTTCAGAAACCAGTCTGTGTCTCATAGGAGGGGCTGTGTGCAGTTCAGAAACCAGTCTGTGTCTCATAGGAGGGCTGTGGGCAGTTCAGAAACCCGTCCACCAGTGACATCATCGATGGGGAATCCAAGCTAATAGAAACTAGTCCTGAAAAGTTTGCAAGCTCCTGGTCCACATCAGGAAGGAAAGTGGACCGAACACCACCAACGGCAGCGCTTTGTGACCCAAATAGCTTCAACTACAACATAAATTACAACCAACAGGAAAGTGTCAACAGCAGACACATAGCTATACCTTGTCCCCAATGATCCTCCTGGAACCACTACACCTGTCACAGTTAACCCATTCTGACCCGAGATCAGATTCTAAAAATGTCTTCTACATCCTGACAGTTTTCATTCTGACCCGAGATCAGATTCTAAAAATGTAATCTACATCATGACAGTTTTCATTCTGACCCGAGATCAGATTCTAAAAAATGTCTTCTACATCCTGACAGTTTTCTGAAAAAGCTATGTTTCCATGTCAGTCGTTCTTCGATTATTCAAAAAATAGCAGACCTACAAGCTCGTAGCGCGCCACTCGGTGGCGCGCTACGAGCTTGTAGATCTGCTATTTTTCAATAGCTATAAAGCATAACATAATGCTAACACCAAAAGGGGTTCCCGCCCAGAATGGGTTAAAGCCTACTGACCTAATCCTTCTAGGCGTGGTATACTGTATATATGGGGAGCTTTTCAGAGAAGAAAAGGAGCAGACTGGGTGTCTAAAGACCTGCAGACAGCAGTGCCCCAGGTATGCAAACACTCAGGGCACACAAGAGGAAAGCTCTGGAAACTGTGGGGATCCCATTGGGTTCTTTGAACATCGTTCTCCTGAACTCTGGGCCACAGACTTTAGTCACTATAGGACTGTCACGATTACAACATTAAAGTTGACGATTGCTACACTGTAGGGGCGGAACAGAACCGTACACCGCTAGGTGGCATGACATCGACAGTTTGTCCGTGCCGTGAGGAGTTCTGGAATTATATTTTTTACACACGCAGAGCTTACACATATTTTGATATTTTGGTTAATAAGATGTCTTATTATATCTGTGGGGATTTCCTAGATTTAAATGACTGTGTAGAAATGATATGTTTTGCCAAAAGGGACTTTTGTTGTGGCAGATTTTATTTGTCAAGCTTGGGAAAGAAGACAAGAGTACTCTGTACAAATCTGAGTTGTAATATAATTAATTATGTAATGTAAACGTGCTGTAAATGCATGAATTATGTAATGTAAACATTGTGAAATGGTGTCTTAATGGTGTCTTAACCCATTTAGTACATAATACGTCCTGAAACGTCATAAGGATTGGAACCGAGAGGTGCCTTAGACGTCTGTGGACGTCCAAACGACACGGGGCGAGATAAGAATATTCAGAATTATTCCTAATTTTTTTTTGGCATTTCGCTTTTCGCTTGCCGTATGCTAACGCTCTGTGCAACTATTAGCTTGTCATTGACTCCCATGTTAGCGCGGCGGAAAGAATGACTCGTATCTCCTCATCCAGGGCGCTCTCCGTGGTGATGAATGGATCGATATGCTGGCGCTGCATTTCTGCTCCTCATCCGTCTCTCCCGCAAAATATGAACTCTTTTTGGAGCGTATATAAATATATTAAGATGATCGGAGATTGTGAGGTCACTTTGTCAGTCAACTTTTTTAAGAAAGTATTTCCGGTTCATGGCTTTCAAAATGAAAGCGATCACTACTCTGGCGATTACTCTGGCGCAAGCAACGCCTTTATTTTGATGCAGTTCCGGTACTAAATGTGTTAATGGGCACATCTTGTGTGCAGGACACGGAAATAAATAAACAATCATTATCATCACAACCTGCGCACCGCAGTCGGGTTCCATTGATTATAGTCGCAGCGTACAGTTGTCGCAGAGTCAATTTCGTCCCAAGTGTAGCCTGGCCCCGTAAAACAAAAATTGCACAGGGTAGATAGATAGTATGACAAATAACTGTAAAGCTGTAAAAGAATATGTAACATCTCACCCTCCCCGACGGCCTGGACTAGGGGATGTTGCATCATGGATTAAACAAAAATTGCACAGGGTAGACAGTATGACAAATAACTGTAAAGCTCTAAAATAAAATGTAAATACAGCGGAGATAGCAAAGCGTACAACATGTCAAGCCCCTTATTATTGCAATTATTGCAACACACAGACATCTCACCCTCCCTGACGTCCTGGACGTTGCATAGTGGATCTAAGTTTGACGCCAGTGGTTTCAAAGTTTGACGCTGAACGTGTCTTGAGATTAGTTGTGCACAGACATGCACACACACACACACACACACACACAAAGGACAAGGGAGAATACTAATACCCTCCTGACCTGTCGGCCTAGCCACAGCGAGAGGGTTTGATTGGGGTGAGGGAGTGCGGCACAAACCACTCCCTGAAAACACAACCTAGATGCTCTTCAGCACCATGGACAGCTCTTCAGCACCATGGACAGCTCTTCAGCACCATGGACAGATCCTCAGCACCATGGACAGCTCTTCAGCTCCATGGACAGCTCTTCAGCACCATTGACAGCTCTTCAGCACCATGGACAGCTCTTCAGCGCCATGGACAGCTCTTCAGCACCATGGACAGCTTTTCAGCACCATGGACAGCTCTTCAGCACCATGGACAGCGTGCTCTTCAGGGCTGTTGTTTTATTTTGAGTTAGTGTTTGTAAACAATTGTAAGTATTGCCTTTGTTAAATGTTAAATGTTTGCTCTTCAGCACCATGGACAGCGACACTGTCACAAAACCCCTAAGTAACCAGCTCAGTGGCCTTGTGGTTAGAGTGTCCGCCCTGAGACTGGGAGGTCGGGTTTGATCCCCGGCCGGGGCATACCAAAGACTGTAAAAATGGGTCCCAGTGCCTCCCTGCTTGACACTCAGCATCAAGGGTTGGATTGGGGATAAGTCCCTGCGACATACTAGCATCATGTCCAGGGGGTGTACATCAAGCTGCCTCACGCTATAGAAACAGGAGATATAGGCTCCTGCCTTATGGGCCTCATGGCTCAGTAAGGCTACTTACTTAACCACCCACCCCAGGACAACACTCTTCTGGGCTACTATGCTATGCATATACTGTACAGTAAGTTACTTTATGGATTTAGCATGTACCCCCCGCCCCCCCTCTCTCTCTCTCTCTCTCTCTCTCTCTAAAGAAGTATGTACACTGTACTCACTCCTCTGCTCTGAAAACGTACTCCTACGTAACGTACAACGTATCCCTAGTACCGTACGTATAACGTACTCCTCTGCTCTAAAACATACGTCTGCTACTCTGCACGATCATTCTGACATTTCCATCGCTGAGCGTTTGTTCAGTAACAGGGTCCCCCCTCCTCCTCAAACTATCTCTTCAGCTCTTTCTGAAACAGAAAGTACATTTTCAGGTCAGCGCACAGCAGCGTTTTATTCATTCAGGAGAGAACGCCCAACAAAGGTGATTTATACACTTTATACCGCTTTATATTATATAGTGTTCCATTTTCCGCTCATTCTTTTCATTTCATCGTCTCTCGTTCCTGAATTGGAAATTGTCCCGGTGCGGCCGGCCCAGCCCCCCTAAAATTAGTTTTCTGTTTATTATCCCCTTCTGAACGGGAACCCCTTTTGGTGTTAGCATCGTGTCATGCTTTAGCTATTGAAAAATAGCAGATCTACAAGCTCATAGCGCGCCACCGAGTGGCGCGCTACGAGCTTGTAGGTCTGCTATTTTTTGAAAAAAAAATCGAAGAACGATTTTTAAGAATCTGATCTCAGGTCAGAATGGGTTAATCAGACCAGTGTGTGTGTCCAGTGAGTGGAGACCTCGTATGAATCTGATCTCAGGTCAGAATTGGTTAAAGAGCCGGGGCGAGATGAGGAGGACGCCCGTTAACTGATCTGAACAAGCACTCGATGGTAATGCCTGTGATTGCCATTTGGAATATAATAGTCGTTTAACCCATTCTGACCTGAGATCAGATTCTAAAAATGTCTATTACATCCTGACAGTTTAATTATGAACCCATTCTGACCTGAGTTCAGATTCTAAAAGTGTCTTTGATTTTTCAAAAATAGCAGACCTACAAGCTCGTAGCGCGCCACTCGGTGGCGCGCTATGAGCTTGTAGATCTGCTATTTTTCAATAGCTAAAGCATAACGTGATGCTAACACCAAAACGGGTTCCCGATCAAAATGGGTTAACAATCACTCTAACACAAAACATGTTAACCCATGCTGGGGCGGGAACCGCTGTTGGTGTTTCAAGCATTGTGTTATACTTTAGCTATTGAAAAATAGCAGATCTACAAGCTCATAGCGCGGCACCGAGTGCCTTGTATAGGTCTGCTATTTTTGAAAAATCGTGACAATGAGTTGGAAGTTGGAATATATATTCTTTCACAGCGAACGTTTTTAACTCAAATCTTTGCTTCTGGGGGGGGGTCCCTGGAACAACATATTTTCAGATGGGGGTCGGCGGCCAATTACAGATCATTCTGGGGGTCCTTGACATGAAAAAGGTTGAGCACCCACTGACATAGAAACATAAAGCTTTTCAGAAAACTGTCAGGATTTTGGCTGCAGGCTTAAGAAAATAATTGATTACTTTGTCCACCACTGCTGGACAGACAGACAGACAGACATGCATGTTGTTGTAATGGTCCTCCCATCCTCCCTGATAAGCCTACCCTACGTCATAACGGCCCTGTGTGCCTGATAAGCCTCTCCTACGTCATAACGGCCCTGTGTGCCTGATAAGCCTCTCCTACGTCATAACGGCCCTGTGTTGCACCACCAGCACTCCCTGATCTAATCTGTAGGAGTGGCATCACACTGTGCCTTTCAAAAGGCAGCTTATGGACGGATTCTCTTTAACCCGTTCAGAACCGGGAATGCATCGTGTCGTGTCCTTTTAGATTTTAACCACTTTAACCATCTCTCATACTTTTTGGCGAGGAAGGTGTTCCTCAGTGAAAATATTTTATCCTCCTCACCTATAGACCTAAACAACGGACGTGCTGACGCTTAATCAGCGTTGATCAAAACACTAAACAGGAAATCACTACAAGATTAATTGAGTGCACAAAGTGAAATCAAACACTCAGACACCAAACACACCATGCATCTTCATCGCGTGGCGCTACCCTCTGCTCTGTCTGCTGAAGAGCAGCACTTCAGAATAATAATAATAATAATTGTACCACCTGTAGTCTGGCCCAAGTATCGATAACCTGTTTATAAGAACATGGGTTCTACACGAAAACACACAAACATGGTTTTATAGGTTACACGGTCGTGAAATACTGAATAGCCATAAAAATAATAATAAAATTACTACTACTACTACTACGGATAAGCGGTTGAAGATGGATGGATGGAACGAACCTTTCATATATTCTCAATTAATTTAGCAAGTATTTAAAACCTTTTTTTGTTTTAATCATGATGATTATGCGTACCGCTCATGAAGATCAAAAAATCCTAGAATAGAATATTAGAATATATTACGAGACCACTAAAAGAATGATTTTTTTTAAACGAGAAATGTCGACCATCTGAAAACTAAATTAATATATGCATTTAATAAGTTAATAATGTATGCAGTGTGGGCTACTTTTGACCAAGTATTGACTGCATACATTAAAATACTTTTCTGATGGTCAACATTTCTCGTTTAAAAAAATCATTTTTGTAGTGGTCTTGTAAAAATCTTCTATTTTGAGATAGGATTTTCATGAGCTGTACACCATAATCATCAAGATTAAAACATTAAAACAAATACTTCACTTTATGCACAATGAATAATTGAGAATATACTTTTTGAATTATATTAGTGGGGGGGGGGGGATAAATGCACTTTTACACAATATTCTAATTCATTGAGACGGAGCTTTATATAACATTCAAAGGCACAGTTGCACATAAAAGTTAATTTAAAAGCGCGAGGCAATCTTGTTGGCCCGGTGAGGTGATATTCTCATTAACCCATTCTGAACGGGAACCCCTTTCGGCGTTAGCATTATGCTATGCTTTAGCTATTGAAAAATAGCAGATCTACAAGCTCATAGCGCGCCACCGAGTGGCGCGCTACGAGCTTGTAGGTCTGCTATTTTTTGAAAACTGTCAGGATTTAGAAGACATTTTTTTTTAATCTGATCTCAGGTCAAAATGCGTTGAAGAACCACCATTCTTCTGTTGCGTTAGAATCTGATCTCAGGTCAGAACGGGTTAAATGTGTGGGGAAGACAACCACCGCGCTCTCCCTCTACAACAGGTGCTATTTCATTTTCTGTCTGGCTAGTTTTAACGATCTCATTAAAACAGGCACTCTTGGAAAAGGCCACTGCCGGAAGTCACAGGAACTAGAGCAGTACATATACAGTAGTGCTCTAGTACATATACAGTATACATACAGTAACCATACAGTATACCGTAACCAGCGAACGAGAGAGAGGCCCCATGTCTACTAAAAGAAGAGCCACAGCATGGGTTCTCTATACTATAACCACCTGACGGTCACACTGGGTGCATTGTTATATAAATCCTAGTGATGCACCGAATATTCGGCCGCAGAAAATATTCAGCAGAAAATGGCTAAAAATGCATTTTCGGCCTATTCGGTTTCGGCCCGAATAGGCAGAAAATATATCACCGAATAGTGTATGCAATTAATGCATTCAAAAGAGCTGAATAAATGTTTTATGGACCCATAATAGTGATTATTATTCAAGTTAAGTTTTGCCATAACCATTTATTTTGCCATAAATCAGGTAGCTTTAAGGTACGGCCATGACAGCAATGGTAGGAAAAAAAAGATATATAATATTAATCATATTCGGATATTCGGTTTTCGGCCAACTGTTTCCTATATTCGGTGTTCGGTTTCAGCCAAGAATTTCCCTTTCGGTGCATCCCTAATAAATCCCCTTATTTGTCATATCGGGTCATAATATCGGTATCGGCAAATGTGCCAGACTAACCACCGATCCGACACAGGGGTTGACACAGTTGACACTATAGGTAAATATAATATTGGGGCATGTGGAGTTTGCTTTGGAGTTGCCCCAAACTGCAAGTGCACATTTTAGTGAGGAGTCTGGTATAAACACAACACGAGATATATATAGCTAGATAGCTATAAACAACATGAGTATATCGACTAACACAGAAATTGAGGTATATCGGGATCGGATCGGAAGCGGGACACATCCCTATTTCCGTCAGTGGCTGGGAGGGAATGTCTTAAAATCAGCCAAGTTCAATTCCTTTCGAATATGTCTGTGCAGCACACGGCCTGCAGCCATCCATCCCACGGCTACAGAGAGAGAAACTGGAGACCGACCGCAAGCTGAGAATCTCGTTACGCTGGAGGAGTACAGTAGAGTACAGTAGTACATCATTTACCCCAGAACCCGTGCCAGCCACTTTCCCACCCAAACTTCTGTTGCCAGGAACCCAAATTGCACAGATTAATCATAGGATGTCTGGTTTGGCAGAGCGGACGGGGTGGTGGGAGGGTCAGTTCTCTGCTCCTGGTGGTGGGAGGGTCAGTTCTGTGCTCCTGCTATCAACCACTGCCCTGAACCCTACAGCAACCCTCGCTTAAATTATTTCCAGGGGTGTCCCACACCTTTACCTAGCCCTGTGCCCTCTTTACCCTATACCAACTGTTACCCTCTTTATCAATCCAAGGGGCATAAACCCACCATTTTGCCATGTGTGCACAGTACACTGCACAGGCATATTGCAATGTATTTAACCCACTGTTTGAGGTAATGCAACAAGCAATCCTGATCTATTCTGGAAAGATGATGGACAGAAGTTAGACTGGTTATTTAATTATGAAGTATTTAAGGAGATCCCAGTTTGTTTCTAGAGCCTGGAGATGACAATCCCAGCTCTTCAAGTAGGTACATGCATACAGGTCTCCTGTCACAGGCCTAAATGTGTATTTTATTTTATGGTATTTTACTTTATGTTGTATATTGTGTACTTGACTCTGCTTACTTCTGACCTAACTAGTGTAAATGACTCAGGTTACTAATGACCTAATTAGAGTAAATGATTCAGGGTTATTAATTACCTAATTAGTGTAAATTAATCAGCTTACATCTCACCTACACAGAGAATGTCACAAGTTGTGACATTCGGACGGACATAGATAGGGTGCAAAAAGTCTCGCCTTGCCTTCGTCCTAGTCGGAGACAACAAAAATACAAGTCATAGACAGACTCAAACAAGATTAAATGCTAGAGAAAATAAATGTGTCATGCCATGTTATTATTCAGCTGAACTGCAACAAGTACAGAACGTGTCACTCAGATATGAGACAGTCTTCCCTTGCAGACTAAACTACATCACTGGGGATCAGCCAAATGAACCGCTGGGAATCTGAGCCTTCTGTTCATAATAGTATACTGTATATATAGGTTACAGTTCACAATGCAGAGTCACCAAAATGTCTGCCATTGTCACCATTCAGAAGGAATACAGATCATGGAGCTATGAGACTATATGCCATGATGATAAAAGGGGAGTATTGAGATCGTCTGCCTTGCCAGCGTTTTCGGCGAGAAGCGTTTTTTCAGTCAAACAAAAGCCTCGTCTCTAAGCTTCAGCAGACGACACTGTGCCACATACTCGTCAAAAAACCAGACTTCTAAACGACCCTGTGATGAGTTGCAAAGTTTGAAAGTCAAAAACGTTTTTTTATTTTCTCCTTTTCCCCTCAATCCTCTTCTGTATCTCTCTCTCTCTCTCTCTCTGTCCCTTTCTCCCTCGCTCGCTCTGCATTAAGACATTTTGGGCAGGAACCCCTTTTGGTTGTTTTAAGCATTATGTTAAAATTTAGCTATTGAAAAATAGCAGATCTACAAGCTCGTAGCGCGGCACCGAGTGCCGCGCTACGAGCTTGTAGATCTGCTTGTAGGTGTGCTATTTTTGAGAAATCGTGAAAAGGTGGCCCAAATGTTTGAATATATTCATTTATATTACATTTTTGGAACTATGCCATCCTTTCAGAGTGAACGTTTTTAACTCAAATATTTGCTTCTGGGAGGAGGTCCCTGGAACAACATATTTTCAGATGGGGGTCGGCGGCCAATTACATATATTTTTGGGGGTCCTTGACATGAAAATGTTTGCGAACAAATGACATAGAAACATGGGTCAGGATTTAGAAGACATTTGTAAGAATCGTTCCCAGGTCAAAATGGGTTAAGTGCTCCTCTGTCTGTATGTCTGTCAGTTGCTCTCTCTGTCTCTCTCTCTCTCTCTGTCTGTATCTCTCTCTCTCTCTCTCTCTCTGTCTGTATCTCTCTCTCTCTCTCTCATCTCACTGACATTCAGCTCACTTCTCACGTCAGCCTCGTTTCCCCAGACCATTAACCCATTCTGGGCGGGAACCCCTTTTGGTGTTTTAAACATTGTTATAATTAAGCTATTGAAAAATAGCAGATCTACAAGCTCATAGCGCGCCACCGAGTGGCGCGCTACGAGCTTGTAGGTCTGCTATTTTAGAAAAATCGTGAAAATGTGCCTCAAAATTTGGAATATATTTTTTCAGAACGAACACTTTTTAACTCAAATCTTTGCTTCTGGGGGGGTCCCTGGAACTACATATTTTCAGATGGGTGTCTCGGAGGCCAATTACAGGTCATTTTTGGGGTTCTTGACATATTTATATATTGAGTGATATAGGCCCAGAAAACTGTCAGGATTTATAAGAAGACATCTTTTTCAGGCCTAAACGGGTTAAGCCCCGCTGTGTCAGAACGCCATGCCTTTCAATACGCCTGCTGCCATCTCAACGTCCATCATATAACATGCAGAGCACGAGACAGACAGCCAAACGGCCCACGCGTGCGTCTTTCTGCTCATTCATCCAGTGCTCAGGCATCCTAGCAAATGAGACACAATTATGCCCCGTTAACAAGCCAGCAGTGGACACACAAATGGACATCGCTGTGCGATACCAAGAGAGGGCCTAATGAGCCAAACCGGGAGGAAATCATCCTCGTTTCGTTGGCAAAACGACCCCCTGAGGGGAAGGAAAGGAAGAAAAAGGCAGGAGGGGATATTCACACGAACAAGACAACCTGTTCTCTCTCTCTCTGCTCCTGCTTCTTTTGTAATCCTTAACCCATTCTGACCTGAGATCAGATTCATACGAGGTTTCCACTGGACCCACACACACTGGTCTGATGAACCCATTCTGACCTGAGATCAGATTCTAAAAATGTCAGTCGTTCTTCGATTTTTCAAAAATCTCAATATTTCATTCCCAAACATTATATGTAATATGCCTCCCCCCCCCCCCCCCCCCCCCATCTGAAAATATGTTGTTCCAGGGACCTCCTCCCCAGAAGTAAAAGATTTGAGTTAAAATGTTCACTCTAACAATAATAAAGATTTAAGGCACATTTTCACGATTTTTCAAAAATAGCAGACCTACCTACAAGTTCTATGAGCTTTTAGATCTGCTATTTTTCAATAGCTAAATTATAACGTAATGTATAAAACACCATAAAAGGGGTTCACGCCCAGAATGGGTTAAACCCCTCGTCTCATTGCAAGTCAGGGTGGATTAGAAACCATAACTGATTGTGCGCGCGTGTGTGTGTGCTTCACACACACACACACACACACACACACACACACACACACACACACACACACACACACACACACACACACACACACACACACTTTGCTAACACCACACTATCCATTATTGACTTCGTTCTTAATCAAAAACAATCAATCGTTAGACGAATCACGATTAGATGGAGCAATAGCAGTATATTATTGTGATAGCTTCATTATTGTGATTTTGTATTCAGGTCCAATAAGAACAGATTAACAGAACAGATCAATTAAATACGCACTACGGGGGAAAGAAGAACAGCGATTGGAACACTTTGCCATGCACGGCACAAAATGCACTGAAAGTAATAATAAATTACAGAGTAATTATTTAGTGAAAAGGCCAACATGAACACATGAATCAGAGACGTACACAAGCACCAGCGTCACCGTAGCCGTCACGCGTGTGCGTGTCACGGTGTGTGCGTGTCACGGTGTGTGCGTGTCACGGTGTGTGCGTGTCACGGTGTGTGTCGTGGTGCGTGTCACGGTGCGTGTCACGGTGTGTGTCGTGGTGCGTGTCACGGTGCGTGTCGTGGTGTGTGTCACGGTGTGTGTCACGGTGTGTGTCACGGTGTGTGTCACGGTGCGTGTCGTGGTGTGTGTCACGGTGCGTGTCACGGTGTGTGTGGAGTTATTCATACCATTTGATGCCCTTTTCTATAGGTTGCAATCCGACCCCCTGGTAGGGGAAAACCCATTGGACTAAACCAAATTATAAAACAGCAAAGGGAAAACTATCTGACACATTGGAAAGAAGCAACACAAAAGCAGAGTAAACTAGAATGCTATCTGGCCCTAAACAGAGAATACACAGTGGCAGAATACCTGAGCACCGTGACCGACCCAAAACAAAGAAAAATCTTAACTAGGTTAGACAGACTCAGTGAGCACAGTCTCGCGATGGAGAAAGGCCGTCATAGGCAGACCTGTATCCCGAGAGAAGACAAACTATGCACCCACTGCACACAAAATGAAGTGGAGACCGAGCTACACTTCCTAACCATCTGTCCACTGTACCAAGACATCAGAGACACATACTTCCCACAGATTACAACCACACACAGAGATTTTGAAAACATGACCAATGACAAAAAACTCCCATATCTGCTGGGCGAAGTACAACAATGTGCAAACACGTATGTTTTCTCATGCCAATAAAGCCCTTTGAATTGAATTGCGTGTCGCGGTGTATGTCACGTGAGGACCCACATGCAGAGTACAGACAGGCACAGGCAGAGCATGTGAAATACAAGATGAATTCATTTAAGGATTAGGAACAGCAAAGAACTGGAACAGAACACAGTGTCAGTAACAACACCATTTAACTCATTAATTAAAACTCACTGACTGCCACCATTATTAATTCATGAATTAACGCCACGGACAACGCCTGCGTCGCTCGCTAGTCGCTCCCCGTCTGAACGGACCTTAATTTACTCTCATTTCGAAGACTAACATCTCCAGGGCCGTGAAACCGGAAGTAAACAGCAGCTACGTAAAGTGTCCACGCCATCTTGTTTTGCTTCACCCGAAACATACTTTTTGCATTCATTAATTAACCGCCCACAGGTTCAGCTTATTTGAGTATCCCAGAGGTGGACTTACCATTGGGCTAGGGTGGGCTAATTTTTTTTTTTAAATGATTTTAAATTGTAAAGTATTGCAATCCAATTCAAGTGAGATTTATGTTTAGTTATTGTAAATTTAGTATTATGGATAAAACACAGAGCTTCTGCTCAGACAGTGACGCTGTGTTGTTGTGGGGTATATAGCTGTGGAAACCACTCCCAATGTCGCCGTTCATAGCAGCCCGCATTCAGCGACAAGTCTGCCTGCTTGTCTGCCTTTCTCTTTTGGGGGGGCCCAGCCCAGCCCAGGGGAGCCCTGAAATTGTGTCTAGCCCGGGGGGCCCTTGGGAGGGTAAATCCGGCCCTGATCCCTGCCCTACTACAACAACATGGTATCTCCCCCCCCCCCCCCCTCCCTCTGTAGCATCCCTACAACAGGCTGCCCAATTAGCCTCTAATTACAGCTCTGTCCATTTATTATGAGAGGCCTGCTTCATCCCATCCTCAGGAGGGCTG
The DNA here is from genome assembly GCF_963924005.1 of Protomyctophum bolini. Classification (NCBI taxonomy): domain Eukaryota; kingdom Metazoa; phylum Chordata; class Actinopteri; order Myctophiformes; family Myctophidae; genus Protomyctophum; species Protomyctophum bolini. Next base: position 3,148,609 of record NC_137882.1, on the reverse strand, counting down.
GTGTGTGTGTGTGTGTGTGTGTGTGTGTGTGTGTGTGTGTGTGTGTGTGTGTGCATGTGTGTGCGTGTGTGTGTGTGTGTGTGTCTCATTTGTTGATGGAATTGTCCAATATATTTACGATCATAGCTTAGTTTTTATTTAGTCTTAGTCTTATTTAGTTTTTCAGTGAAAAAAAGGTAGTCGAAGACAATTTTTCCCTCATAGTTTTAGTGGATGAAATGAACACAGTCAGCCGAGCGCAGCAGAAACCTTACCCTGCCCGCGGGCGGGTGTGGATAGATGTTGTTCCTGTGATTGGAACTGCCGTGGCGTGCAGTGGCACACTGGCGTAGCGAGACAAATCCAGGTGTGACTCGGGACTCTGTGACAACCACACAATTATAATTGCCAATGCATACAGTCTAGCTAGCTAGCCCATTCTGACCTGAGATCACTTAGACTTAGATAGCATTTGATACAGACTTATAGCATGTTATGTAGACAGCACTATAAGTGCATTGTATGTAGTCATAGCACGTCATAGTACATATGTAAAGCATAGTATATAATATATGTATAGTTTATATGTATACAGTAGTTTCATTATAAAGATATTCCACTGTTACTTTCTTAGCTTACGCATGTTTCATGATAAATGTTTTTATGTGATGTATTCCCATGCTTTTGTTCTTGCTTAATGTAAGTCGCTCTGGATTAAGATCTGCTAAATGCCTAAATTGTAAATTGTATCAGATTCTATAAATATCTTCTACATCCTGACAGTTTTCTGAAAAAGCTATGTTTCTATGTCAGTCGTTCTTCGATTTAAAAAAAAGAATAGCAGACCTACAAGCTCGTAGCGCTATGTACTATGTACCAGTCGACAGCTCTGGGCTGTAGCTATGAGCTTGTAGATCTGCTGTTTTTCAAAAGCTAAAGCATACCATAATGCTAACACCCCAAAAAGGGGTTCCCGTTCAGAATGGGATAGGCACCGGTTCACCCAGAGCTGTCGACTTGAAGAGTGAGATCCGCCCACGGGGCACCGAGGAGCTTCACTGATCTCACCCAGAGCCCAGATTTGACACAAACACCGGGATCATTATATTCAAGGTTTCATTTGCTAAACTCAGAGCTATACGTATAGGTATAAAGCAGCTTTACTCTGTCACTGCTCCATCTGACTGGAACAGACATCTGATAGGCTTCATCTGATTGGAACAAAATCAGATCACTGCCTTCCCTAGGTAGGTCAATTCAGGGAAATGATTTCTAGCACTTTTGTTCAACAATGTAACTGTTTTAATTAATACTCATCTGTCTACTATAGAGGGTATGCACGTGACATCATCATCAAACCCAAAAGTTACGCAGGAACGCCTACTGAGTGGCAAAAAACTACTTTCTGGCCTTGACAACCCATACATCCAAACAGAAAAGTCCTGTCTGATTACATTAAACAACGTTAAACAATGTTAAACTCACTTTGCATGTTGCTTTGCCACTCGATTTGCCATTCACTTTTAACATGCGCATACCCTCTATTGTTATTTTAGTTTGAAATACTTTCTGTTCTCCAATTCATATTTTATATTGCTGTTTTATTGTATATTGTTGATTTTGTGTTTTGTATTTCGGCCAAACGTCACACAGAAACTAGAAAGGCCCCTTCTGTGAAGGTGCACCTGACGAAGCCTACACCGCAAAATGGTTGGCAGAGGAAGTGTAGCGCCCAGGATTACATTAGATAATTGACACTGGGTGAAAACATGGGTTGCAAAATCGTGGGATAAAAATTTAAGAAAGAAAAAGGTTAGTTACATTTGTGTATGTTAAACTACACGTTTAAACTACGGCACAGATGAGCAGCACGGCAACACAACCCCGAACAGCACAATTGCAATAAAGTACGTATAATTATACTCCACATCAAAAGGCAATTCCTGGTTGCAGTCAGATACCGGGGTGGGCGTGTAGCCTACTGTACAATATGAAATATTAATTTCAGCCTCTGTGTGCATATAGTGTGTACTCGGGAGCAGCCAGCACCACGGGTCTGGACTAACCCATTCAGAACGGGAAGCCCTTTTGGTGTTATAGCATTATGTTATGCTTTAGCTATTAAAAAATAGCAGATCTACAAGCTCATAGCGCGCCACCGAGTGGCGCGCTACGAGCTTGTAGGTCTGCTGTTTTTTGAAAAATCGAAGAACGACTGACATAGAAACATAGCTTTTTCAGAAAACTGTCAGGATGTAGAAGACATTTTTAGAATCTGATCTCAGGTCAGAATGGGCTAAATGCTGATTGATTGCTGGAGGATTGGGAGCATGGGGGGAGAGCCATGAGGACACAAACAGCAGCCTCTCTGTGTGTGTGTGTGTGTGTGTGTGTGTGTGTGTGTGTGTGTGTGTGTGTGTGTGTGTGTGTGTGTGTGTGTGTGTGTGTCGTGTGTATGTGTGTGACGTGTGTGTGTGTGTGCGTGCAGTACGCATGAGAGGAGAGGAGCCTTCTGCAAGCAGATGATCTCATATGGGACAATAACCCATTCTGACCTGAGATCAGATTCTAAAAATTAATGTCTTCTACATCCTGACAGCTTTCTGAAAAAGCTATGTTTCTATGTCAGACGTTCTTTCGATTTTTCAAAAATAGCAGACCTACAAGCTCGTAGCGCGCCACTCGGTGGCGCGCTATGAGCTTGTAGATCTGCTATTTTTCAATAGCTAAAGCATAACATGATGCTTAAAACACCAAAAGGGGTTCCCATCCAAAATGTGATAATTGAATGCCGTGGCAGCTAAAGCCAGTCCAAGCCAATAAGTTGCAGTTTTTTATCCTCTATAATTCTATTCCGCTTGACCAATTCCAGACAGAGAAACAAACTACAGATGGTCAAAGACGGAGAAAACTAATCAAATTAACAAAGTAATTGCTTTTTTTTTGTGCTTTGGAAGCTTCTTCGTACACAACACACAATGCTTCATATAGACACTATTACTTCATAAGCTATAGACGAACAAACAGCCGTCTCAGAATGAAATTACTGCGTCTGTGCAAATTGGTTCTAAATAAATTGAAAAGCCATTGCAAATGATTACCACACAGAAAAGGACTGGAGTAAATAAACTATGCTAGGTAGAGAGATGCCAATTTGTCTGCTGTGGTAAATGGTTGCATTTATATAGCGCTTTTCATGATACAAAGGGCTTTACATAGACTGTGCATTACGTTCACCCGTTCATACACCGATGTCGGGGGAAACCATGCAAAGTCCACACCCACAACACCAGAGGGAGTGCAACAAACCATGTACAACCCAGATTCGGCACAAACAAGGGACTACATTATTTTCGCTCCTATGCCACCAAAATGTGGAACGCCCTACCAACAGTCATTAAGACATGTGAATCCCTTGACTCCTTCAAAACCGCTCTCAAAGGGCACCTATACGGACGGCTGCAATTCGAAACTTGCCTCACCACCAACCCCACCGCCCCCCCCTTTTCCCCTCACTGTATATGTATCCTTTCCCTTTTTGCTTCCTACATGATGAATTCCTGTTCTGTTCTTTAACTACATAGAAGTGTCTATTTGTATATGTCTCTAAATGTTTTGATGAATTGAACAATGTGGACCCTGTTGTAAACAAGTGTAAGGCTTAATTGGGTCGTCCACTCACACAGTTAACAGTCTCTGTATTGAGTTTGTGCTTAAAATGTACTGTAATTCTACAAACTGTTAATAAATATTTCAATCAATCAATCAAAAAAAGGCACCAACGTGCTCACCGGGAGCACACGCTAGATTATCCACATCATGTGTGCCATGGTGTAATGTTGTGTCTTCCTCTGTAGTGTATTTTTGTTGTCATTGATGTTTTATGTGTGGCTGTATAGCCGGGGTGAAAGCCCAAGACAAATTTCCCTTGTGGACAATAAAGTTTACCTTGAACCTTGAACCTATTGCTCTTTATCCAACGTCCATAAGGACAGACGTCCTGATGAAGGTCGAATAATAGACCGAAACGTTGAATAAAGAGCAACATTTTTTGGCAGGTTTCTGACAGTGTGCGCTGTGCGGGACCCTTCTTTGTCTTTCAAAGATAACCTTTTTAAGTATGCTTTATTTCCCTACGCACCTGTCACTATAGCCTTCTGAGGTGTGCATCGGCCTTTTGCTAAAAACAATATTTGTATGTCGACAGAGACGGTGGTGCAGCTGTCATTTGTATTCATTTTTAAAATAAAGTCCACCACCGAAGAGGCCATTTCAACTCTGTAAACATCAGACAATTAAAGAAGTGCCGTGATTTTTTTATCTGTCTATATGGAGTTAATATTACTCTAATAGACCCCCCTGATGTTGTTAATAATATTAAAATATGTTTTCCCTGTGTATTTTTTAACTGAGGTTATGGTGAGGATTCACACACAGGGCAACAGGTTCTTCTGTCACGACTTCCGTCCTTTCTACAGGGTGGCGGTGGTCGTCTATTGACAAACCAATCGGCACACATCAGCGCAGAACAGTACACGAGACAAAAATCTACCGACGCCATCATTACATTTTCATCTGCTACTGTATGTTGTAACAGATGATGGGCCATCTGCCGCGCGCGCACACACACACACACACACACACACAGCTGTGTGACTGACTATGCTATACAAAATATTTGTGTAAAGCCTTTGCTTGCGTACAAAAAAGGGAAGCGTTCATTCAGTATGATGGATTCTGCGAGTCCTAATGAAATGCTTCTAGCCCATTCTGACCCGAGATCAGATTCTAAAAAACGTCTTCTACATCCTGACAGTTTTCTGAAAAAGCTATGTTTCTATGTGTCAGTCGTTCTTCAATTTTTCAAAAAATAGCAGACCTACAAGCTCGTAGCGCGCCACTCGGTGGCGCGCTATGAGCTTGTAGATCTGCTATTTTTCAATAGTTAAAGCATAGCATAATGCCAAAAGGGGTTCCCGCGCAGAATGGGCTAGTGTTGTTGTTGCTGCAATATGTATGGCGCCGTTGGAAACCCGTGGCCCACATAAAGGTCACTATAAATCACAGCCCTCTCCACGTTCCGCGGCCTCGTCTTGTGCCTTCAACCCAACCCATCCCCATCTCCGCACAGCCCTCGGTGTTCGCTGTGGTCTCACGGGAGAGCCACGCAGCGATCAAGAACATTCACGCAGCAATCTGCCAAACTAAAGCATGGGAACGAATGGCTTCAAGTCAACGGACCTGAAAAATGAAATATAAAAGAGACAATGTAAAGAAATATATATAATAGAAGTCTCGTGTGGCCCCTGCTGGCCCCCTGTGACCCTGCACAGAAAGCTGGCTTTGATCACCAGATCACAGAGCCTTCGTGTTTTCAGATTAGTTAAAGGTGTAACTTGAAGCTGCACTTCAAGTTACACCTTCTCCCAACTATTCCACAATCTCCGAATGAAAACACATGCCTGGGAACCACTACATCACCTCATTGATGCAGAATGATAACATACCGGTAAGTCAATCTGAAACACACGATCCATTGGGTAATGATGGCAGACAAAACACAACATTACAATAGTTGCAGCAGGCTTTACCGTCCGAGTCTGACTGAATAGAATAGATCGGATCGATTTTAATTCAGGTCAAGCTGGTAAAGGTCACAGCATGTCATTCGGAGCGTCCATTGACCAGTCTCTGTAAAAGGAAAAGTACCTGACTGCGCGTGAAGCTATACAATGAGATACTGTATGTATCAATCATTCAACAGATTCTCAGCACCAACCATGACGAGAGAGAACGAGAGAGAGAGAGAGAGAGAGAGAAATAAATATCTGTGGTATTTAAATAAAGTTCTATGGCATTCCATATTTGATATCGTCACGGTCGGGTGGAAAGTAAACAAAAACCGGATAATAACCTTTTTTTGTTTATATGTCGACATGGTGTTTGTGATTCCACTTCATATGATTAAAAAAGCAGACATCAAAAGTAGACATCAAAGAAAGTGAAGCCAACTCCACAGCTATTGAAAACAGCTCCGGTCGGTGATAACAGTTTGACAGGCCTCCTGTTTGCCTCACAGATGCATTTTGAGTGCGAGGCAGGCGCACACAGGCACACACACACACACACACACACAGTCACACACACACACACACACACACACACACACACACACACACACACACACACACACACACACACACACGCACACACACACAAACACACAAACACCTCATCATGCAGACAGAGTAGCACTCCTCCAGCCAAATGTATTCATCAGCCCAAGGACATCCAAGTAGTAGAAAAAGAAACCAATCGCAAAACAGCTGTTCCAGATACTATATAAAATGGTAAATGGTGCATTTATACAACGTTTTCTTTCTTTTTTTTAACCCATTCTGGACGGACGGGAAGTCGGGAACCCCTTTTGGTGTTTTATAACTAGGCATTATGTTATACTTTATAGCTATTGAAAAATAGCAGACCTACAAGCTCATAGCGCGCCACCGAGTGGCGCGCTACGAGCTTGTATAGGTCTGCTATTTTGTTTTTAATTGTAAAAATGCGGCACAAATCTTTGAATATATATATTCTTTCAGAGCGAACGTTTTGATTTGATTTCGACGTGTGGCCCTAAATGGGTTAATCAAAAGGACTTTGCATAGATTGTGCATTATATTCACCCCATTCGCACACCGATGGTGGAGGAAATCATGCAAGGCACCAACGTGGTCATCGGGGGAACAATTCGAAGAGTTGCTCAAGGACAACTTCAAAAACACCAACTCTGGGGGGGGGGGGGGGGGGGGAACGCGGGATTGAACTGGGTACGTATAGGTCTCTCTCTACCGGGCCACTCTAGCCCCTGAGCCACTGCTGCCAACCCCATATTATAATAGAGAATAAGTAATATCCGGCCTCGCAAACCAGAGCAATATCCTGTCTTCAAACTGTGTGCTCTAGTCTGCACGAAACATTATGCAAATGAGACACACAAAAAAGTGACACTTTGCATAGTGACCTTATCCTAGGACAGCAGCATGATGAGAGTGCTGGGCTAATGACATGGTGATTTAGTCGACTAATGACATGGTGATTTAGTCGACTAATGACATGGTGATTTAGTCGACTGGTCAGCTGTGGAGTGGATGGACCCGGCTCTGCTGGTGGTGCACAGTTTTCTGAAAAGCCTCATGTTTCCATGTCAGTGGTTCTCACACATATTCATATCAAGCTGGACCCCAAATATATATGACACAATATATATGAAGGAGCAGCGGTTCTACTCCGAGTCTCTCTCGTGTGACTGAACTTCTCACCCTCTCTCTAAGGGCGACGCCAGCCACCCGTCGAAGAAAACTCATTTCGGCCGCTTGTATTAAAATGAAGGCCAAACGTGACAAGCACGACGACCAGAGGATAGGACAACTATTTAACCTATTTTGGGCGGGAACCCCTTTTGGTGTTTTAAGGATTATGTTATACTTTAGCTATTGGAAAATAGCAGATCTACAAGCTCATAGCGAGCCACCGAGTACCGCGCTACGAGCTTGTAGGTCTGCTGTTTTTAAAAAATCATGAAAACTATTTTAACTCAAATCTTTGCTTCTGGGGGGGGTCCCTGGAACAACATATTTTCAGATGGGGGTCGGCGGCCGATTAAATATAATTTTCGGTGTCCTTGACATGAAATATTGAGCACCACTGATACAGAAACACGAGGTATTTCATAAAACCGTCAGGATTTAGAAGCACATGTCAGGCCTAAATGGGTTAAACATATCCATCCATCGTTCATTTCCATGAGTTTATGCTTTGGCAGCAACAGAAATACTATTTACAACATCAGCCCAAGGGCAACCCATCTTTAGTTTGTTCAACAACACCGCCCCACTGTGTCTGTGTCTGCGTGCCCTTGAAGAGGTGTGTTTGCGGCGCAATCAGACACAAACAGAGAGAGAGAAAGAGAGACAACGGGCTCTGGAGGTGGTCCAATGGACGGTACTGTGGTGGCGGTGCTTCAAAATGGTCGCACGCTTCTGCCAAAGGCGGCAGACAGACAGCAGCCTTGTACGCATTCATTTAGATCATCAGCATAATGGGGGCCGTTTTTCTGGTGTGCAGTCCGAGGAAAAAAACCAGATGGTGACTCCAGACGTCACATCATCATATTGCACTGCTCCACAAAACCAAAGAGCAGAAAACAAACTACGGCTTCAGAATGCAACCTCCCATCCTATACCTGACGCATCACAGTACTGTAAATACTTGTTATTTATGGGCTTTTTATATGAAATAGGGCTTCTCTATATGAAATGTTAAAACACAGTTATGCTAATAGGCGTGGCATTACATTCATTATTCGTCATCTAATCCCTCAAGACAGATTCTGCTAACAGCAGAACATGTCAGAACGACTGCCCTAAACATGTAGTGTTGTTGTTGTTGTTGTTGTTAGTAGGAATAAACACAGAAGCACCCGGGAGCAAGAGCACTAAAAAAGAAAAGGAGTTAGTGCCCTCAAGAGGCAAAAACCCGAATGGCTTCCCTGATTGGTCGTCATCTTATCGAAGGCCAAACAGGTCATGGCGTGTATTAAACTCCCATTCGTCACATTCTGCAATGTAATCACTTTTTCTTCTTTTGCAAAAGGCATCAACAATATTAGTTTGTCCACGGCCAGTACAGTTAATATGCTGCGTTCACACGGGCAGATGCAAAGGGGTGCAGTACTTAGTTTAGACAGTTTTTTTTGGTTTAGTCTAGTCATTGGTTAGACCAGTCATTAGTCCTACAACTACAACCTATCTTAACTATATATTTGTACGTCTCTAAATGTTTTGATGAATTGAACAATGTGGACCCTGTTGTAACGAGTGTAATGCTTAATTGGGTCGTCCACTCACAGTTAACAGTCTTTGTATTGAGTTTGTGCTTGAAATGTACTGTAATTCTGCAAACTGTTAATAAATATTTCAATCAATCAATCAAAAACTCTCAAACCATCACCCTAAACCCTCACCTCTCACGGGGCAGCACACCTAAACCTAACCTTAACCCATGTCTGACACCAATGACTAGTCTAAAACTAAGCATGCACCCCCGATGCAAAGCATATCGGGGCTTTGCATCTTTACGTAATCTGTCGTACAGCTACAAACATCGTCTTCGCTTCAGAGCTTCTCGTCGGCGGCTTCCATCAAAAATGATCAGTAGACTGTATCTACTGTATCTCTGTAATATCTTCCCATGATGTGAATGCAGCATTAGGTATTTATGAGGCACTGTCGATGCTTGGGGACATCGCAGCCCAAATAATAATAATAATAACACCACCACTATACTGTAGATATTGAATCCTTCACTTTTTTCAGATAGACATAAATATACTTATTTATTGCTTTTGCTTTTTCCCCTTCCAGAAAAGAAGAACACCCCATGGTGCTTAACCCATTCTGAACGGGAAACCCTTTTTGGGTGTTTTAACTAAAGCATTATGTTACACTTTATAGCTATTGAAAAATAGCAGATCTACAAGCTCGTAGCGCGACACTCGGTGGCGCGCTATGAGCTTGAAAAATCGCGCACAAATCTTTGAATATTTATTCTTTCAGAGCGAACGTTTTTTGGGGGTTTTTTTTCGACGTCAGGCTTAAACGGGATAAGACGGTGAGAGTGAACGCCATGCGGGGTGTCTTCTCGTGAGACACGGATCTGGAAGAAGACTTCCCACAGAGTCAGTCTCTCTCAGCTCTCCTGTTACAGTATGTACAGTATATAGCCCACAGGCTGGCAGGGACCAGGAGACGAGACGCCAGCTCACACCCCACTGTGCAATAAACCTGTCATCTTGAAGCCAAGGAACAGTTTCCTTTCATTGGTGAAAGGAGAAAAAAAAAGTATATATGTTTTGTGTGTGTGTGTGTGTGTGTGTGTGTGTGTGTGTGTGTGTGTGTGTGTGTGTGTGTGTGTGTGTGTGTGTGTGTGTGTGTGTGTGTGTGTGCGCGTGCGTGCGTGTGTGTGTGTGTGTGTCCTGAGCACCGTCGTGTGAATGAATATGGCTATCAGAGACGCTGCTGAGTGACATTCTTGCTGTATCATGATTCCAAACGTGTGTCATAGGCTTGTGATTGTAACATATAACTGCACCCATAATGTTGGTGTCCTTGTGGATTTTCCTTTGTGTGGACATGAATACATTCTTAAAATGCCTGTGTTTGTGTGTGTGTGTGTGTGTGTGTGTGTGTGTGTGTGTGTGTGTGTGTGTGTCAGTGTTCATTTTGTTGACTAAGAATAAAAGGTTGCATTTACTATGAAAACCTGCATCTCGCGTCCGTCCCTCACACCTCCATATATGGTAGCCACTCTGTCACGTCTCGTGACATCTCATGACATCATGGAGACCCTTAGATCTCCATATATGGATCTGCCCTCGTGACATCACGTGACATCATGGAGACCATTAACGCCTCCATATATGGGCACGCCTCGTGAGTCGTGACATCACGCATCATGACACATCACGCCACCATATATGGCCATCTCCATTATATGAAGATCACGACACTGACCTCATCTAACCCTGGATGACCATACATGGAGAAGACTGGATCATCACCTAGATCTCCATATATGGAGTGGGCCCAGCAACTCTACATCTGACCTCTAGCCCTTAGATCTCCATATATGGAGCTGACCTGTTCTGACATTCCATATGTTGATCTGACCTCATCAAACCCCGTACGCTCAAGACACGCTCCATATATGGCCATTCGTACAGAATTCATTCCATATGTTGATCTGACCTCATCAAACCCTGTACACTCAAGACACGCTCCATATATGGCCAGTACATAATTCATTCCATATGTTGATCTGACCTCATCAAACCCTGTACGCTCAAGACACGCTCCATATATGGACCGTACAGAATTCATTCCATATGTTGATCTGACCCCCCCCATGCCAAAGCGCCAGCTCTCGCCCAGCAGTGTGACGTCACCCAGGCGGATTGTGTGCACGCGCTTCTCACCCTCAGGGAGTCCTATACTGTTATTTAGTTTTCTAAGACTAAGACTAAGACTAGACAATTTCAGACGACTAAATAAGGCTAAAACTAAATGGTGTGTTCAAAAGACTAAGACTAAAATCACAATTTTCTGTCAAAATTAATACTGGTGTTTGCATGTGGGTGTGTGTGTGTGCGTGTGCATGTGCGTGTGCATGTGCGTGTGCGTGTGTGTGTGTAACCCTGTGTGCCATGCATGCGTGTGTGTTTTCTCCCCACGCACGGCCCCGAATCACGCAAACAATCTATGCATAAAAGGTGGTTGCACACCGGCCGAGTTTTTCGGAAAAACCGATGGAGAAACGCCGCTAAAAATCTGAATTCGCATCCGATTCGCGCCCCGGTGTGTGGAGGGAGACCTTTAGTGTCGCACGAAGAAAAAAAAAGGACAGTATCAATATTTCAGTGAAAAACAATCAGATCAATTTCTTACTATCCAGGTCACACTGGCCTAGAGCCAAGGAAAGAAGCAGGGCCTACACACATACACACACTGCACTGTGGAATCAACGCCAACATGCCCCGCTGGCCAGCGGGAGTATTTAGTCGGTAACCCGTCCTGACAGGCCTGTCAGGTAAATCTGAAACCAGAGACAGACAGACAGAGCGCCAGGCCGCCACACTACACACTACACACGCTACATCTGCTGGCTCGCCTTATCCAGGCCAGATAAGATTGGTCTATCATCAGGGTGTAAAACAACCACTTAAGTGCCCTGATTACTCGTCCTGGAGTCAAATTAACACATGCTGCTGCCGTGTGTGTAAATGCTGCTGCAAAGGGTTCGACTAGGTCCTTTCAGGTCGTGATAACACCCTCCAAAATGTATCATTTTGTTTGACCTCGAGGGACACCAGTTTTCTGGAACCACTCGTATAGTGCATCAGCCCTCGACCGTCCTAGTGACCAAAACAGGGGTTGTTTTTACAGAGTACAGACAGACAAGAAGAAAACAAAAACATGTTATTTGATATTATTATAGTGGAAGCCTGACTTTGTGATCATTCCATTTCAAACAAACGGTGACAGCTGGTGACTGCTGAGTGGTCAGCCAAGCGACGGTGGACTCAAATGGAAACAGTCCCCATTCGCAAGCTATGAAAACATCCACTGCACACCGCACACGCACGCACACACACACAGAGTAAACACACGCGCGCACACACACGGCACAGCGCGCGCACATACACTGTCACACACACACACACACACACACACACAGAGTAAACACAATGCATGATTTCAACCGATATAGAAATTGAGACCCAATATCCTCCAGGTAAACAACAGAGATGTTTGCTTTACATTATCCCAGGATAAACAAACGCGGACACTGCAGCCAAGCTGGGGTTGTCCCATGAGAGACAGACGAATAATATCGTGGAACACATCATGAGGGGGAGGGAGGAGGAAGGAGGGACTGCCCGTTTCAGGCTGAAGAACCATTTACCAAAAGAAGCCTGACTCGACTCTGCACAGCTGTGGCCCATATCCATCTTCCCAAAATGGCCTTCTGTCTGTGCTTTCAGAGCAGAGCAACTATACTAACTCTCCAAGGCCAGCGTCTTATAGCTATAAATAAGGCCCTAACTTCATGGCAATTAAAATAAAGAGGAGATCACAGGTGGGCAGTATAGTATAGTATAAGCCAAGGCCACAAGTCATTAATAATGTCCAACAAGCCAAAAAAACCTCTTAACCCATTCTGAACGGGAACCCATTTTTGGTGTTAGCATCATGTTATGCTTTATCTATTGAAAAATAGCAGATCTACAAGCTAGAGCGCCACCGAGTGGCGCGCTACGAGCTTGTAAGTCTGCTATTTTTGAAAAATCGAAGAACGACTGATTTTTTTTAGAATCTGATCTCAGGTCAGAATGGGTTAATCAGACCAGTGTGTGTCCAGTGTAAAACCTCGTATGAATCTGATCTCAGGTCAGAATGGGTTAAAAGTCCAGATGCTGCCCATCCCATGCCTTAATTAAAATAATAAATAGGAGCTCCAACACATTATGATATTCATAGCCTACAGCAGCCTATATACGCACATGGCTCCCTGGCTGCAATACACAGCGGGAGGAAAGAAAGGGTAATATATCCTGCAATTCCTCCTCCAACTGCTTTGGGGGGCGGGGGGGGGGGTAAAATATTAATGTCTCCCCTGCTAGGGTGATGCAGTGCGAAAGGTTATGGCCTATACCTGGCCTATAGGCTACCTTTAAAGGTCCCATAAGGAGAACTGGAGACAACGAACGAGCAACACTTCTATTCAACAACAGCAGCAGCAGGGCTGTCACTGACAGCTACATTACCATTACAAAAGACCCACAACACAGCACAGCACAGCAGGGACAAAACTTTACAACTGTTAAAACTGTTATTGTTGTTGTGGCTCTGAATTATGAAGCATTTTTCATAATCATAACCACCACCGATCCTATAATATCCGCTACTATAAGATCTATCTCTGCATGCAGCCTCGTTTTTGGGGGGTTTTACCAAGGGGGAGAGAGAGAGTGGCTGGACTCGGGAGGGAGATACATGAAACATCAGGGCGTGAACTGTCATAAAAAAAAACATGTTGCTGCCGTTACAGTCTCCGTTATTATGTGACGAGGCAGCAAAGATATAGATTGAGGCTTTATATTCCAGACATACATATAATGCCAAAGCGAGTCGCGTTTTCCACAACCACACATACATGCACAGCTGCCTGTCGGAGCGTCAGTGCGAGGAGAGGCTAAATGATACTTCCCATAAAACGCGACTCTGATACTGATAGAAACGGAACCGCAAGGGTGAAAACAAACAAACAAAAAAAACGCTTTTTTTTCTCTTACCATCATGTTGCCCTGCATCTTGGCCGTCTCAATCAGATTCTTCTCCTTCATTTTCGCCGTCGGGAGGAGTTGTTTGTTGGATGATCGGGGTCTTGGTCTTGTGTTCCTTCTTCTTAATGATTGTTTATTTCGCAGACTTTTGCACCTCTTCTTCCGACACACTAGCCCCCGGCCGTTGCTGTCCCCAGCAGTTGGCTCTGTTTAGTAGTGAACCACTTCATACATACAGACAGGATAGGTGGGTGGGCTTTATAAATCCCCCGATATCGCTATTGGAAAATTCGCCTTTGGTGTGGTGTCCCTCACAGTCCCTGCGTCCCATAAAGGAACACACAAAAAAGACCAGGAAACAACTTTAGGGTATACACAACAAATGTCCGCTCTCTCTCATCTCATCAAGGTCCTGGTGTGTTTGTAAGCTGATCTGAATAATAATCACCGATGCTCCTCCGCTTCGTATCGTGGAGGAGTGGAGGAGAAAACAAAATAATCGCGCTCCCGATCAGCGCCACGTTTATACTCCGCTTCAGCGAATATAAAGCAGAAGAATAATTATGATTTCATTACCATGGACAGCACGTCATTGAACTAATATTATAACAACAGCGGCAGACACAGACAGAGAGAGAGAGCGAGTGGATGCGACGCGTGGCTGAGCCTCCTGTGGAACACAGCTGCCGGAGGTAGCCTACTGAGTGGTAGGCTACTTATGTTTATTGTGAACTAGCCCATGGGGTTGCCAAAGTAGGGTCCGGGGACCCCTTGGGGTACTTGAGGGAGTTACAGGGGGTACCTAGCTCAATTAGAGATAGGAAGTTAGGAACCAAATGGAACCTTATGGGTCTTTAACTCAGAGTGTACAAATGGAACCATTTGGTTCCATTTGTTGATTTGTACACTCTCAGAGTTAAATTAACAGTGGTTTTTACAGGATAAATTGGGGTCCCAGAGATAGAAATGCCATTAAATCCTGCCTTATCGAGGTCACTGGCATATGTTTTCAAAACGGGGGTCCGTGGCCTAATAAATGTTGATTTGACACGAAAAAGTTTGGAAGAAGCAGGCTATACTCACTTTTTTTTTACTCAAGTAAAAGTATCAACACCTTATTGTCGAATATAGTCTGTTGCAGTTAAAGTTTGGTGGCTTTTCAGGCCTATAAAAGTGTTGCCATCAAAAAGTAGGCCTACTTAGCCTACCACAAGTAGGCTACATAACATAACCATATGCCGAAATCCAATTTCCCTTTTTCAAAAATATAAAAATAATTTGAAAATGGCAGATCTACAAGGTCACAGTGCAAAGTGTAGGACACTACAGTATTATCAACTATTCCTCTCTCTCTCTCCTCTCTCTCTCTCTCTCTCTCTCCCCCCTCTCTCTCTCTCTCCCCCCCTCTCTCTCTCTCTCCCCCTCTCTCTCTCCTCTCCCCTCATCCCCCCCCCCTCTCTCTCTCTCTCTCTCTCTCCCCCCCCCCCCCCCCCCTCCCCCCCCCCCCCCCCCCCCCCCCCCCCCCCCTCTCTCTCTCCAATTCAATTCAATGGGATTTATTGGCATGGGAAAACATACGTTTACATTGCCAAAGCACATTACAACAGTACAATCAAAACAAAAATTATGTACCAAGATATCTCTCTCTCTCTCTCCTCTCTCTCTCTCTCTCTCTCTCTCTCTCCTCTCTCTCTCTCTCTCTCTCTCTCTCTCTCTCTCTCTCTCTCTCTCTCTCTCTTCTACCAAAATACAGGAGGGAGAAAAAAAAATAGAATTCCATAGTTTAGAATTAATTCACAGATTTTTTGTGGAGAATTAAGCAGCAGAAGCACCTGGCTGCTTCATCTATTATGGGTGACATGACATCCGACTAAATCTCTGCCAGTTTGTGAGTTTTGTAGATGCTTTGCTTTGCTCTCTTCGGGGAGTATGAATGACTGAGTGTTCTTTTGTCTTGAATAGAAGAGGCATTTCACTTAAAAAAAAAACACTTCTGGGGTCATTTCAATGAAAGACATGATTATAACAGACATGACACTAAATTGTCACTTTACTCTCCCTCTGCCCAAAGCCAAAGCACTTAAGAAATCAGTCGTGTACACTACAATTACAATTTAGGCATTTAGCAGACGCTCTTGATCCAGAGCGACTTACAGTAAGCAAAAACAAAGCATGGCATACATCACATATATACAGTAAAAAGTAGTTATCATCAATCATGTATAAACTAAGAACGTAACAGTGGAGTATCTATGTCAACTATACATACTATACTATATTATATATTATACAATATACATGTGTACTATAAAGTGCTATGACTACATGAAATGCAATTCTAGTGCTGTCTACGTAACAAGCTATAAGTCTGTCTAAAATACTATCCAAGTCTACATGAAGTGCTATATCTAAGGGGCTAGGCTAGGGCAAGTGCTACGGGCCATGGTGGCAAAAATGAGGGCATATGAGGTATGCTGTATGGCTGGCTCAGGGAAGAGGACGCCCCTGCCTTGCATAGTCCTGTGGGAGGCAAATCTTAAGGCTTGGGCATGGGACACAAGCTAAGGCTTGATCACCCTTTAGCTGGCCACCTTTGATGAGGGTGTATATAGTGTTGGAAGGCTGAAACACACCCGCTGATTCAAAGGCACACTACTGAGGATGTGTCCCGAAATTGACATCATGCCCTAGTTAAGAAATAAACCTCCTAATGCCACTCTTAACATCAAGGCAAATCTCATGTGAGCCCACACCACCTATTGGCACAATGGACAGTCTTAACATCACGTCCCGTGTTTTAGGATTCCGATAGTCATGTGTTCAAGACGGATCTGTCCGATATTTCATATTCCATCCTAATTGGCTAACATTATTGGCTTTCAAAGTTTGCAGGATTTGCCCGTTTTTAACAAAAAAGCCTGGTAGAATATGGGTAGAATAGAATCATTGTATATCTGAATTGCTTTTTCGGTTATGGAGCGGTTGTATAATTGTATGTCCTGAAGTTGCAATTGTTTGTCTCCAATGATTTTACTACTTACTTGCCTGTTTGACTACAGTCTGGGTGAGCTTGTTTTTAATCTCCAACTGAGAGATTCCCAAACAAGGCCACGATGTTAAAAGTGAGAACACTCCCAGTGAGTGATCTGTATAGACCATGGTAGGGGCAATTTACTCAAAGAAAATACTCAAATATTTACAATTTAGGCATTTAGCAGACGCTCTTAATCCAGAGCCTTACATAACAGTGTCTATATTTCCTTTGCACTTGGTATTTAGATTACGGATCGGAGGATATAAAGTAAAGACTTTTCTGCTGTGGAAAAAGTTTGGGACCATCTAGCAGTATAAACATCCGTGATATCTTGACATACTGTATAAGCACTTTTATCATTCTCTTTTAATATGTTCTCCTTTATTTAAACTATACACAAATCAGCCGTGCATCCTTTTCGTCCTTGGATAATATGAAGGACTGTAGCTGCTGTCCATTGAGCAGACAGATAAAGAAAGCAGGGACATTCTTTGGCCCAGGCTGTGGCGTAACCGTCTGGGCACCCGACTGGTAATCCAGTCGCAGTGTGCCGCGGGTTCGACTCCCGAGCCCGACACGGCCTTTACTACATGTCTTCCCCCCCCATCTCTCTCCCGTTTCCTGTCAGCCTACTGTCTGTCCCTTCAAAAACCAATAAAAAGGCGTAAGCCGCAAAAAAAATATCTTAAAAAAGAAAGCAGGGACATTCTTACAGGATAAGACGTATTATGAAGAGATATTCTATATTTCTATCGCTAATAAAGTGTAGAATGTATTTTTTTATCCCTTTCTCTCTCCCACCTTCCCTCCTCGAGGCTTGTCTAGATGTAAGGAAACGGCATCATATTTTATTATTTATTTATTATCTTTCCGGGATTTGTGTGAAACTGTGAACACAAGCATTGGCTGATGATCACCCCATAGGGATGATTTGATTGACTGAGCAAAGTACATATTGAACATGAGATGATTTGATTGGCCGAGCAAAGTACATATTGAACATAAGATCATTTGATTGGCTGAGCATAGTACATATTGAACATTAGAGTGACAGCAGAAAAGTGATGCCAAAAGTGATTGTCCGGAATTACATTTGTGATATTTGTGATTTCATTGGCTGAGCATGGCATGTGATTTATGATGACGTACCTGTATGATGATAAGAGCGCCCGCACTTCACTTCACTACAATTATTTCCTATATACAGGTTTAATGTTTGTTTTTAGTTCAATGTTTGTTTTAAAAACGCCATTAACAAAAAAGAGAATGTATTGTTTGTTTAGTCCCTAAACACAAACATTACATCTCATTAACAATAAAGAGAATGTATTGTTTGTTTTGTACCTAAACACAAACATTACATCTAATTAACAATAAAGAGAATGTATCGTTTGTTTTGTGTCTAAACACAAACATTACATCCCATTAACAATAAAGATAATGTATTGTTTGTTTAGTCCCTATAATAACAAACATTACATCTCATTAACAATAAAGAGAATGTATCGTTTGTTTTGTGTCTAAACACAAACATTACATCTCATTAACAATAAAGAGAATGTATCGTTTGTTTTGTGTCTAAACACAAACATTACATCTCATTAACAATAAAGAGAATGTATTGTTTGTTTTGACACCGTTTGTTTTACATCATCATTACATCACCTAATCATAGCATAACATGAGTTAGACTTTAATATATTAGCGCCCCTCACTTCACACGGGGATATAGCTGACAGAAGAGGTTAATGTATGTTTTGTAATAATAATAATACAATCTACAAAGTAACTAGTAGCTAAAGTTTTCAAATAATTGTAGTGGTGTAAAAGTACTATATTTTCCTTTAAGATGTAGTGGAGTAGAAGTAAATATCAGCAACACAAATCACACAAAGGGACAATAAAACACAAACGTGGAACTCATTCCATTCGTTCCTGATATCATTGAGGTCGTGTCACAGTAATTACAAACCCACTCTACCCCCGCAAGCCCTCAAATTCTAAAAAATGTCTTCTACATCCTGACAGTTTTCTGAAAAACCTACGTTTCTAATGTCAGTCGTTCTTCGATTTTTCAAAAAATAGCAGACCTATACAAGGTCGTAGCTACGAGTTTGTAGATCTGCTATTTTTCCAATAGCTAAAGCATAACATAATGCTAACACCCAAAAAGGTGGTTCCCGCCCATAATGGGTTAAGGCCAATACTACCCATCCACTGCCAGACAGTTCTTCTGGGGGAAGAGAAACCCGTGCAGAGCCTTTGTGTTCTGAGTCACACAGTGATCCAACAACCTGCAAACTGTGCAACACAAAGAGTGACACAATGATCCGATGAGTCAGCAGCATCCAGCCGGCGCCCCGGCGTCCACACAAAACTCTCTCAAGGACACGGAACTTATCACGTCCATAAAAGATCTTGAGCAGCGACTATGAGCTCCCGATCTTTCTTTCTATCTATCTATCTTTCTTTCACACGTTGGTGGAACTCGGGAGCCAAGCCAATAACAGAGAAGAGCATCCCAAACTCGCACGGCATGCCCAACTCCTGTTGCTGCTGCTATGCTGCGGGACCCGGGAACAGCACGGCCTTCCTATAATTATCATTTTATAAAACTCCAACAGAATTAATTATAACGGCGGGCGAGGCCTGTCAAAACAACCTAATGGCGACGACACGACAGCCTCCCTCTAGACTCCTGCTTTATCTGCTGACTAAGAAGATACCCAGAGGCAGAGATATGCCGATGATATCAGTGGCGTTTCCTTACATTTTGGACAGGCAAGATGTGTTAATTGTCGTCTCCCCATCGCACAATCGTAACACTAAAGGTTTTCAAAGAGATATACCTGCCAGACAGTAGGATACAAAAGGCTGAAAGGCTTGCATTTACATTCCAATGGATGATTGAGGGTCGCTGTCCACTAATAGTTCTCAAGTCTTGTTTTTGTCCCTTTTTGAGTGGTGCAACCACTCCAAGGAACAGCAATGTCCGTGTTCACCTATACCTATGTGGCCATGAGCACCAGTATATGAGACTATGAGTACCAGTAGGGGCGCTGTTGTGCCAGAAACAGAGAGAGAGATAGTATTAGTGCTGCACTGTTGCCTGCTCACACCTGAGAGAGAGAGAGAGAGAGAGAGAGAGGAGATACTATTGTAGATACCTCTAGATGCCTCTGGTTGATATACAGCTGTTCTGTGTTATTAGCATGAAGACTTGTGCTATGTTTTTGGCCGTATTAATTAAGTCTAATGGTCTGCATGTACAAAGGGAGGTGATTTGCATTGACACAACCCACACTTACAGTATGTACTGTATAAGTAATCAAACTTTCCACCACCTGCATCTCATTTTAGTTTGACTCGGTTACACAGATAAATAAAGCCAATCTACAACAAGCTCAAACGTCTCTCCCCTTAACCCCTTTTGGTGTTAGCCTTATGTTATGCTTTAGCTATTGAAAAATAGCAGATCTACAAGCTCATAGCGCGCCACCGAGTGGCGCGCTACGAGCTTGTGTAGGTCTGCTATTTTCGGAAATCGAAGAACGACTGACACAGAAACATAGCTTTTTCAGAAAACTGTCAGGATGTAGAAGAACATTTTTAGAATCTGATCTCAGGTCAAAATGCCTTTAAAGAAAGTCCTTAAATTGTCACTTTGCTGTCATCTGTATACCTCCCAAAAAGGTTCTCCAGACCTGAGTCCGACCTACCGGCTGAGAACCACTGTATATTAGACAACACGTACGGCATGATGTCATTCATAGTGTACAGTATGTATGCGTGCGGTTGCCAAGGGCGTCTGTGGAAACAATGTTGGCGTCACGTAAACAGACCGCCCGCAGCTGTCTGGTGCTGACTGAGAGTACCAGGGGGGAAACGGCTCATATGGGATCGCTGACTGTATCCACTGGGCCTGCTGGACCGTTGGAACTGCACTGGCATGCAAGCACGACAGACACCTTGAATTTATAACCGTGACAGCCCTACTACTCAACACCACTGTTCACACTGTGAACCTTCTGCCCCCTACCTAGTACCTACTGCCAACATTCACACTGCGAACCTGCTGCCCCCTACCTAGTACCTACTGCCAACATTCACACTGTGAACCTGCTGCCCCCTATACCTAGTACCTACTGCCAACATTCACACTGCGAACCTGCTGCCCCCTACCTAGTACCTACTGCCAACATTCACACTATGAACCTGCTGCCCCCTACCTAGTACCTACTGCCAACATTCACACTGCGAACCTGCTGCCCCCTACCTAGTACCTACTGCCAACATTCACACTATGAACCTTCTGCCCCCTACCTAGTACCTACTGCCAACATTCACACTATGAACCTTCTGCCCCCTACCTAGTACCTACTGCCAACATTCACACTGCGAACCTGCTGCCCCCTACCTAGTACCTACTGCCAACATTCACACTATGAACCTGCTGCCCCCTACCTAGTACCTACTGCCAACATTCACACTGCGAACCTGCTGCCCCCTACCTAGTACCTACTGCCAACATTCACACTGCGAACCTGCTGCCCCCTACCTAGTACCTACTGCCAACATTCACACTGCGAACCTGCTGCCCCCTACCTAGTACCTACTGCCAACATTCACACTATGAACCTGCTGCCCCCTACCTAGTACCTACTGCCAACATTCACACTATGAACCTGCTGCCCCCTACCTAGTACCTACTGCCAACATTCACACTATGAACCTGCTGCCCCCTACCTAGTACCTACTGCCAACATTCACACTATGAACCTGCTGCCCCCTACCTAGTACCTACTGCCAACATTCACACTATGAACCTGCTGCCCCCTACCTAGTACCTACTGCCAACATTCACACTATGAACCTGCTGCCCCCTACCTACTGCCAACATTCACACAGTGAACCTGCTGCCCCCTATACCTACTGCCAACATTCACACAGTGAACCTGCTGCCCCCTATACCTACTGCCAACATTCACACAGTGAACCTGCTGCCCCCTAAACCTACTGCCAACATTCACACTGTGAACCTGCTGCCCCCTATACCTACTGCCAACATTCACACTGTGAACCTGCTGCCCCCTATACCTACTGCCAACATTCACACTGTGAACCTGCTGCCCCCTATACCTACTGCCAACATTCACACTGTGAACCTGGCCTGAGGCAGCGGTGGCCGAACGGTTTGCGGAGCGGTCTTGATATCGGAAGGTTGCTAGTTCATATCCCCGGACCGGCACGTTGAAATTACCACCGCTGAAGTGCCCTTGGACAAGGCATTGAACCCCTACCATGAAATGTTCTATGAGCAGGGCCTGGCTGTAAACAAGTTCTTGAGCTTAGTCCAGTTACCCTGGGTAAACATAGTACCTTTCCTTTCCTTTGCCTGCACAACATGTGGGGTCATAAGAGTATGAATATGAGTTTAGATTCTGTCTCGATCGGGTTATATAACTCTCAATCGGACTTCGCATCGCTCGAGACGGCGACTTGCTCGCCATACAGTGCCTCCTGTCGTGGCTCAAGTCCACTTGAGACGGTACGTAGTTGGCAGTGTTTTTTTAGGGGACGGGCTTGGGTCTGAGAAGTGGACTTCCTCATCCCTGGTGTGTGGAAGTGCCCTGGCTGGAAGGCACTGTTTGACTGGAAAGAAGTCACAGCATGCCTTCTGGGGGTGAGACAGTGTTTACAAGGGAGAGTACCGTAGTTGAACTCCAGTGGTGACTATTGGTTGCAGGGGTTCTCTGAGGCTGCTGCAGTAGGCCTACTGATCAACTGACATGGCTGCAGCAGGAATGGAATTATAAACAGAAACCACACAACAGGAGGCTGGTTAAACTGGATAATTGATTTGATTTGTGTGTGCCTGTGGCATCTGGGTGCATATGTAT
The DNA here is from genome assembly GCF_963924005.1 of Protomyctophum bolini. Taxonomy (NCBI): domain Eukaryota; kingdom Metazoa; phylum Chordata; class Actinopteri; order Myctophiformes; family Myctophidae; genus Protomyctophum; species Protomyctophum bolini. The sequence goes on along the minus strand of NC_137882.1, from coordinate 3,125,796 downwards.
ATGCATGTGTGTGTGCGTGCGTGCAAGAGAGAGTTTAGAGAGAGAGAGTGTGTGTGTGTGTGTGTGTGTGTGTGTGTGTGTGTGTGTGTGTGTGTGTGTGTGTGTGTGTCCTGGTTCATCTTAGACCGACAGTCGCGTTTCAAATAAACTTCAGACCAAACCGACGTTCCCTTTTGGAGTTCAAGTTGACCAAATCCCAGATTGATTGTCTCGACTCCCTGGAGGAAAGACTCCAGAGCTCAGCCTTTCATCCTAGTGACAGCGATCCATCCCGCACAATAAGCACGACCCGGGACCATCCGAGGAGAAATCGATGGCTTCATTATCAACCCAATTACTCAATAGTATGAGATGTCCCCATATGCCCTCCATCACTGTCCTATACTCATGACAACCGGAGAGATTTTTGGGGGGATGGTGGGGATTTGCTGACGGCAGCTCAATCAATGGTAAATGGTGCATTTACATAGATTGTGCATTACATTCACCCATTCATTCACACACACATTCATACACCGATTGCGGCGGAAGCCATGCAAAGTACCAACCAACCAGCACATCGGGAGCAATGTGGGGTTCAGTGTCTTTGCCCAAGGACACTTCGACATGTAGACAGGAGGAGGAGGAGGAGCCGGGATTCGAACCGCCGACCCCATGGATCATTGGACGACCTGCTCTATACCTCTTGAGCCACAGTCGCCCCAATGTATTCCAAAAATTAACTACATCGTGACACGCTGTGAGGGTTGTGAGATCTGCACTTTTATGAAACATATTGTGAAAATAGTTTGAAAGAAATGTGTCTATGATGATATTGTCAACATGCCAGTAAAAAGGGAGGGCTGGCTGAAAGTGATTAAATGCAATAAAAACCAACACGGCGCTACTCGCCTCGACTCCCACATTATGGGACGATAACCATTATCGTTTGTGATTAAAAAATATATTAAAATGTATTGCACTCATGGCCGCGGGAAGATATTTACAGTAGGAGGTGCTGAAAGCTTAGTAGTAGGGGGTGTGCACGCACGCACACACGCCTCGTGCACGTGCATTTTCACGCAGAAAAGTGGCTTTTACTTTCCCCTCTCTCCACACGCATGAGCAAACTGACACGGGCAATTAACCAGGATAAGGTGCCGATACTGTGATACAATTATTTATTAGGCCTGCGGTAACAGAAATCTGTTTTGATTAAAATTATTATTATTTCCCACAGCCCCCCCCACCCCTTTTCCCCTCACTGTATAAGTTTATTTTCCCTTTTTGCTTCCTTTATGATGAAATCCTGTTCTGTTCTTTGACTATATAGAAGTGTCTATTTGTACGTCTCTAAATGTTTTGATGAATTGAACAAGGTTGACCCTGTTGTAAACAAGTGTATAATGCTTAATTGGGTCGTCCACTCACAGTTAACAGTCTTTGTATTGAGTTTGTGCTTGAAATGTACTGTAATTCTGCAAACTGTTAATAAATAACAATCAATCAAAAGCACTATAGGATGAATTAGCTTTTGTTGAGCTGCAAATTCAGTAGCACTTTAATAAATCCTCTATACTTGTGAAACTGGTCTGTAAAAAGAGAGCATTTGGTATGCTCTCATTTCACAGTATACACACAAATCGATTTGCCAAAAATAGCAGCAAATTTGCATGCGAGCTATTTATGGCATAAATAACAAACATTCCACCCCAGAATATTATAGGGATGCTCAGGGGTTCCAGTGCTTAACACAGTTAATAACCCATTCTGACCGGGCACCCATTTTGGTGTTAGCATCATGTTATGCTTTAGCTATTGAAAAATAGCAGATCTACAAGCTCATATCGCGCCACCGAGTGGCGCGATACGAGCTTGTAGGTCTGCTATTTTTGAAAAATTCGAAGAACGACTGACATTTTTAGAATCTGATCTCAGGTCAGAATGTGTTCATCAGACCAGTGTGTGTCCAGTGGAAACCTCGTATGAATCTGATCTCAGGTCAGAATGGGATAAGTAGCATCTTGAGCTTTAAGTACAACGTATATTATTTTTATATAAACCGCCCACCTGAGACCGCCTGCCCAGCCCCGGTGTCCCTCCTCCAGTTGTGGGACGTCTGGAATCCGTCCCTTGAGAATAAGGGGGTACTGTCACAGTCTGTCTCCCCCTCAGTCTGTGACTCCACCATGGCCACTCCCACGTTCGTTTCCATCCACACTGCAGTCCCATTTTCACACCTATCTCTGTGAACAGCTCCTATAAAACTGGACTCGGTGCAAACAGTCATTGTCAGTTCATAAGTCTGTTACAATTTACAATTTAGGCATTTAGCAGACGGTCTTAATCCAGAGCGACTTACATTAACCCATTCTGAACGGGAACCCGTTTTGGTGCTGGCATCATGTTATGCTTTAGCTATTGAAAAATAGCAGATCTACAAGCTCATATCGCGCCACCGAGTGGCGCGATACGAGCTTGTAGGTCTGCTATTTTTGAAAATTCGAAGAGCGACTGACATTTTTAGAATCTGATCTCAGGTCAGAATGGGTTAATCAGACCAGTGTGTGTCCCAGTGGAAACCTCGTACGAATCTGATCTCAGGTCAGAATGGGTTAAGCAAGAACGATTGTTGTCGTGGATGTATTGCGTTACCTGCTCCTGTATTCAGACTACTTTGTCTTTTTCCACATCCTGATTCCTGCCTGCAACTCCTGTGTATACTATAGACTAGAGGGTATATGCATGTGACATCATCATCAAACACGGAAGTTATGCAGGAACGCCCACTGAGTGGCAAAAAAACTACTTTCTGGCCTCGACAGCCCATATACATCCACACAGAAAAGTCCTGTCTGATTGCATTAAACAACATTAAACAATGTTAAGCTCACTTTGTATGTTGCTTTGCCACTCGATGTGCCATTCACTTTAAGCATGCGCATACCCTCCATTCTTTATTAAATAGTTTAAAAGCTGTTAAAAGCAGGTTTCCTGTGACTCTGCATTTTGGTTTCAACCACTGTCTGCATCCTCCATGACAACTGTATCGTACATGCCGGTAATGGGGTATGCCGTGATACTTTGGCAAATAATGATCATCTATATCCATACAAATGCATGACACATTTTGGCAAATAATTCACGAGCAAATGGAAAAAATCCTTAACCCATTCTGACCGGGCACCCATTTTGGTGTTAGCATCATGTTATGCTTTACCTATTGAAAAATAGCAGATCTACAAGCTCATATCGCGCCACCGAGTGGCGCGATACGAGCTTGTAGGTCTGCTATTTTTGAAAAATTCGAAGAACGACTGACATTTTTAGAATCTGATCTCAGGTCAGAATGGGTTCATCAGACCAGTGTGTGTCCAGTGGAAACCTCGTATGAATCTGATCTCAGGTCAGAATGGGTTAAGGTAAAATTGAGGAAATCTCCTCTGTTATATCTCTTGGGGGCAGACCCACATGTAAGTATGAGCTCTGCTCACAGGAAACCATTTGATCTATTTATATTCTTGGCAAAGAAATGTAGGCCTATCTTAATTTTATGACAGATGACGTACCTTCAGAACATAATTATGTGGACGGCCCAAATAATAATAATGTCACTATTACCACTGGAGAGACTAAAATATGAAACACAAAATAAGGCAGATCTGTATTCGTAGAGGTATGGACCCCCTTTTGACATTTGTTATTGACAATACACATTGTTATACGTTATTCGTGATATTGTCAATATATATATATTGACCATAACATGACATTGAATAACAAAGTATGTGCTTCAAACCTGTATCACATGGAACAGGTGCGATAACTCAGTTGAATGAAAAATCCAAATATCTCCGTCTGTCTGTCTGTGTCCCGTTTAATGAGCATTTAGGGAGATGGAGATCTCTGTGTCTGTATATCATCAGGTTTAGCATAACAGAAGCGGCATGCGTTCCCAACGGGCATTATAAAAGTATTATAAAATATGATGAACTGACAACAACACAGTTGTTAGCGTGATTCATGTAAGATGAGAGGCCCACTGTATAGAATAGTATCTGCTGACGTGCATGATGGTATTTCAGCCGTGACATTTGGCACCCGTGGGATCTTCTCTTCAGTAGCCGTACAGTACAGTACAGTACAGTACAGTACAGTACAGTACAGTACAGTACAGTACAGTACAGTACAGTACAACCCTCAATACACATATGGCATATTATGTGATCTTTGACTGAGAGACTGCCATCGCGCAAATTACAGCTTTTCACCAGCTTTTCAAAATGAGTTAATAGCACAGGCAGACTCGTTACATACTAGAGCATGTCTGAAATAACAGTGACATGTAAATATGAAATAAATGCTTAAACATGTAGCTATAGGTGTAATGTTAGAGTCCACAGAAGACATGTAAATATGAAATAAATGCTTAAACATGTAGCTATAGGTGTAATGTTAGAGACCACAGAAGACATGTAAATATGAAATAAATGCTTAAACACGTAGCTAGGTGTAATGTTAGAGACCACAGAAGACATGTAAATATGAAATAAATGCTTAAACACGTAGCTAGGTGTAATGTTAGAGACCACAGAAGACATGTAAATATGAAATAAATGCTTAAACACGTAGCTAGGTGTAATGTTAGAGACCACAGAAGACATGTAAATATTAAATAAATGTTTAAACATGTAGCTAGGTGTAATGTTAGAGACCACAGAAGACATGTAAATATTAAATAAATGTTTAAACATGTAGCTAGGTGTAATGTTAGAGTCCACAGAAGACATGTAAATATGAAATGAATGCTTAAACAGGTGTAATGTTAGAGACCACAGAAGTGAACCTTTCAAGCATGTTTTCTCAACTCGCTGTTTCTCTGCAAGACATTACTCTATAAGCCTCTTAGACATTACTCTCCAAAACTGGTGGGTCAAACTGAACAACCAATACTGTATGTCAATTTGAAGCTATGATTCCCTGCTTTCATATGACATGAAGAAACCCAAATTCAAAAAAATAAAATGGCAGTCCTTCAGTCAAATTTAGTCACATATATTTAGCCATATTCAGGTTCATATACATAGAAATATGTGGATAAATAGGAAATATATGTCTCTTTATAGCTTATTCAATTTATATTTCCATGTGCGTCAGCTACGGTTGGGCACTAACAGGGGGTACATGGCCAAAAAGGTTTGGTACAGACTCAATGTTTTGCAGGAGAGGCTAGCCATCTGTGTGTGCGTGTGCGTGTGTGTGTGTGTGTGTGTGTGTGCGTGCGCTGGGGAGCTAATCGTGCAAACCACTGAACCAATAGAATAAGAGTAAAGTGAACCCACACACTGTCTGCACTTTCTGCACAATAGGCACACCTTTCATTCAAGCCTGAACTAAAGTGTTCTCATTGAGTAAGAGCAGAAGGCGTGCGGGTCACTTTATTCTGATTGTCTACGTTGATCCCTGACTCCTCCTACACAGTAACGCACGGCGTCTCTCAATCTACAGGTTGATCCCTGCCTCCTCCTACGCAGTAACGCATGCCGTTTCTGAATCTACAGGCGCACAATGCTTCAGTCTTGTGGATCAACAGTTGAAATAAATAAAAACATTCGCCCTGAAAGAATATATATTCAAAGAAACTTTAAATGGCGCCCCTGGCCAGCCGGGGCGCCTGATGGAGGGGAAAGGAACTGGAATAACGTGTTCCTTCCACGCGCTACGACGTCCAACCAGGGAAACTCCCCCCTGTCAGGTGTAAAGGAGCAACTTGGACACTCAGGCATGAAGGAAGCATGAGTTCAAGTCCGTTGCTCTCCCCTTGTCCCCCATATATGGGGACTAGGTTGGTGGAGGGTGTGTAGAGCCCAGGATCACATTAGATGATTGACACAGGGGTGAAAAATGGGTTACAAAATTGTGGGATAAAAAAATATATATATTTCTCAAGTACATTTTGAATTCCAGACTTTTAGTATATTTCTATATTTGCATCATAACTCAAGCATTATGCTACCCACTTTCTGCTGTACAAAAAGTATTTTCAATTTATTTTCTCCTGAAATTAATCTATAGGCTACGAGTGACTGCAGAAGCCGGGATCATTCAATGAAGTAACTGAATAGCATACAGACGTGCCATTTGTAACTCTTCCATGCTTTCCTGATCTTTTCCTGAAGGTTTTGAAAATGCATGTTTTTTTTGTAACACATACATTACATAGTTAAATCAAACAAATGCACAATGTCCGTCACAGTTCCCTATACCGCCACCCCACAGCTGACTACTCCAATTAACTAATATACATCATAAAGCCTCTTCAATATCACCTTGCTTAATGAAGTCCAAGAACTTCTCCCAAATCTTATAGAATACAGCAGGTTTCTTCCTTGAAAATGCATGTTTAACCCATTCTGACCGGGAACTCATTTTGGTGTTAGCATCATGTTATGCTTTATCTATTGAAAAATATCAGATCTACAAGCTCGTAGCGCGCCACCGAGTGGCGCGCTACGAGCTTGTAGGTCTGCTATTTTTGAAAAATCGAAGAACGACTGACATTTTTAGAATCTGATCTCAGGTCAGAATGGGTTAATCAGACCAGTGTGTGTCCAGTGGAAACCTCGTATGAATCTGATCTCAGGTCAGAATGGGTTAATGTTTTCCCTGCCGGTTATATTCACAGACTATAGAATGAGGGACCCTAACGAAGGCTATTCACTGAAACGATGCCTTAACTTACAATAAAGGCTTTTTTCACCTCACTGGAACAGAGTGCCTTTTAGATTCCTCTGATTTAACCTCGCCAACGAGCGCCTGTATTCAGATCAACAAACAAATGTGAAGGACCACGGCAGTAGCAGCGCTCCCTTTTTCTATTCAACATCCACAGTATAGACTAGCCTTGCTAAGTCTAGGCCTGCTGCTTCGCTACTGAAAAGACGTGTCCAGCAGAGAAACTCTATATCTATTCAGGACATCTGAATGGAACTAACAACACCATGACTGCTATGCCGATGACACACAACTGTTTCTATCTCCCCCGCATCACAAGAGCGCATCACTGCATGCCTGGCTGACATCTCACAATGGATGTCCTCCTACCCGACAGCCAGGAACCTTGGTGTTGTCCTGGACAGTCAGCTCTCGTTCAAAACACACACATCACAGCCGTTACTCGATCCTGTAGGTTTACACAGTCTATAACATACGATGAATTCCTCACCCAGGAGTCAGCCCAGCTCCTAATCCAGACAACAGTCTTGTCAAAACTTGACTATTGTAACTCCGTCCTTACTGGCATACCGGCATCTGCACTTAAGCCTCTTTAATCACCAAAATCTGCCAACATTCTCACACGTCTCCCCCCTTCTCCGATCCCTCCATTGGCTCCCGGTTGCTGCCCGCACAGAATACAAAACTCTGATGCTGGCATTCAAAGCAACCAAAGGTATATGGCTCCCCCATATCTTGCAAGTATGATCGAACCCTACAAACCCTCCCGCGCACTCAGATCAGCCAACGCGGGAAAGCTGGAAGTACCTTCACTAAAAACGCCAGGACAACGCTCCACACGTCCCAAACTCATCTCCCTTCCGGCTCCAAAACTATATGGAATGCACTTCCTATTACAATCAGAACTGCAGCCTCACTCCCAATCTTCCGCCGTAGTCTGAAAACTACATCACAATATATAGCACCTTTATCCAATGGTATTTTTATCCAAAAAAAATTAGATAGACGAACTTACATGTGAGAAAAAGAAGAGGAAAAAATGTCAAGAAAATAATTTACAGTGATAAATAAGATTTACTGTATATATGTCGCAGAGGTTTCAACTTCAAGGAAGGTTATTCCAAAGCGATAAAATGAGCTATAAGTAAATTATGGCATTAAAACATTGGTTCCTGGACATGCTATATGGTAATACAGAGTTTTAATCTGTATTATAATATATTGTAATAAGTAGGGATGGGAGATCGTGGGAGGATAATTGTCATTGTCAAGTTTACCACTCACAATAATTGCCGTCGCAGAGATTTACATTTACTGTGAAATTGACATACCGATATACCGTACACCAGATTAGTGTCTTGTCACTGCTGTTTCCTACTGACTCCCCTGCCAGTGAGGAGCCCCGCCCAAATATGTATTATTTAAGACATTCTGACCTGAGATCAGATTCTAAAAATGTCTAAAGCTATGTGTTTCTATGTCAGTCGTTCTTCGATTTTTCAAAAATAGCAGACCTACAAGCTCGTAGCGCGCCACTCTGTGGCGCGCTACGAGCTTGTAGATCTGCTATTTTTCCAATAGCTATAAAGCATAACGTAATGCTATAACACCAAAAGGGGGTTCACGCCCAAAAGGGGTTAAGACTATATTTGCATTCAGCATGGCTTGCAGACGACATGGAAAAAAGGTGCCACCGATTTGCATGCTGACAATGATCAGCCTTGCGTGATTGATGGACATGCCATTATACACCAGAAACCACCTTGAGGTGTGTGTGTGTGTGTGTGTGTGCGCGTGTGTGTGTGTGTGTGCGTCCTCTTATCAGACACCAAAGCATATTCCTGTAGTTAATCTTCCCAAATGGCTGGCGAAGACACCTGACATCCAGCAGGCTTGAGTCGCCACTAATGTTGAAATGACGAATGATATGAAGAACAGTCATGTCCCATATTGTCCCCCCAGTGAACAGTCATGTCCCATATTGTCCCCCCAGTGAACAGTCATGTCCCATATTGTCCCCCCAGTGAACAGTCATGTCCCATATTGTCCCCCCAGTGAACAGTCATGTCCCATATTGTCCCCCCAGTGAACAGTCATGTCCCATATTGTCCCCCCAGTGAACAGTCATGTCCCATATTGTCCCCCCAGTGAACAGTCATGTCCCATATTGTCCCCCCAGTGAACAGTCATGTCCCATATTGTTCCCCCCAGTGACGTACAGTATCAATGCGACACACTTCCAATTGCACACACTGTTGTGATCACAGGAATGGAGCTTTTGTGTTTTCGCTTTGTCACATTTTTCACTATACAAGAATGAGATATATATATACTTTTATTTATTTTTGAGTGGTGCAACCACTCCAAGGAACAGCAATGTCCTAGTGTTAAACTATATGTGACTGGGTGTGGCTATGCGATTATGAGTAGGGGCAAAAGTGGCGCTGTTGTGCCAGAAAGAGAGAGGGAGAGAGATAGTGTTGCACAGCTGTTGCCTAGTGCTAATTACAGACAGAGAGAGAGAGCTGAGGGGGAGAGGGGAGTTGCACCACTCAGTTCACACAGGTGTGATTTCATGTCTTGGCATGGCTATATACTGTATACGATGCAGGACGTGTGTGGTACAGTATGGGCATGTACTGTACTGTACTGTACGGTACAGTACAAGCAAAGTGAAACATGCCTGGTCGGCCCCATGAAGCCTTAATATCGTCTCTGTTGGGTGCAAACCTCATATAATGTCCAAAACTTTTCAGGATTCAAATAAAACAAAATAGCAAAAAGTTAGCAGATCTATAGTATAGCTCAAGCGACGCGTACGTGAGCTTGTAGATCTGCTGCTTTCGAGCTTGCTGGGCTCTCCCCAGGTTGGCAGAGGAAGAGTAGAGTATAGCACCCAGGATTACAGTTTAGGCAAATTGGCACCGGGTGATAAAAACAAAGGAAAAATGTTCTCATTGGACCCATCCATCCAGCCTGTTGGTGTTTACTTAGAGAGCAGTCGATAAGCCACTATAGGCCTTTATCGCAGCCTTTAAAAATATTTTTTTAATAACAGGGCAAAGGACAAAACATGGATTGATGCATTATTCGTTATATCAAGGTTCAAGTTCATTTAGTGTCCCCGAAGGGCAAATTGGGTTGCAGCATAGACGGTACATTAAACGACGAATGAAACAGTTCAAACAAACAAACAGTTCACATAAGCAGCGGAAACCAGAGTACGAAAGGTGCACACAACCATTAAAGTGCAGGCGTTTAAAGTGCTATGCGCGATAGGTCATAAAAGTGCATGTGCATAGACATACATAGGCACGAGATAATACAGTAAAAAGTGAAAGTGCTCATCATAAGGTTATGTCCTCGATCTACCCACAGCAGCATTCAGTGAGTGAATAAGAGACCAGGACAAAGGAATGTTTGTGCCTGTTTTTGTGGCACGATAAGGGGCTCGCAAGCGAAGGCCGGATGGGAGAAGGATGTACTCTCCGTGTAGCGGGTGAGCAGCGTCAGATAGGATACGTAGCTACGTACGACACGTAGCCAGCAGAGTTATAGTTCAGTCAGACATATACTCGAGGGGGTTCATGCCATGCTCAAGGGCGCATACTATGCATACTTATACATACTTCCCTCTCACGTGTGGACATAATATATTATATTATAATCTGCCCTGCGTGTCCTTTATGAACTGTCAAAGTGAGCGTGCTTGAAGTTGAAGCCAACTGCTGCGCCGCGGAAGCTCCTCACCTGTCCCTGAGCAGACAGGTTAAGCCATTCAGGCTTTAACCCATTCTGACCTGAGATCAGATTCATACGAGGTTTCCACTGGACACACACTGGTCTGATTAACCCATTCTGACCTGAGATCAGATTCTAAAAATGTCAGTCGTTCTTCGATTTTTCAAAAATAGCAGACCTACAAGCTCGTAGCGCGCCACTCGGTGGCGCGCTATGAGCTTGTAGATCTGCTATTTTTCAATAGCTAAAGCATAACATAATGCTAACACCAAAATGGGTTCCCGGTCAGAATGGGTTATACATACTTCCCTCTCACGTGTGGACATAATATATTATATTATAATCTGCCCTGCGTGTCCTTTATGAACTGTCAAAGTGAGCGTGCTTGAAGTTGAAGCCAACTGCTGCGCTGCGGAAGCTCCTCACCTGTCCCTGAGCAGACAGGTTAAGCCATTCAGGCTTTAACCCATTCTGACCTGAGATCAGATTCATACGAGGTTTCCACTGGACACACACTGGTCTGATTAACCCATTCTGACCTGAGATCAGATTCTAAAAATGTCAGTCGTTCTTCGATTTTTCAAAAATAGCAGACCTACAAGCTCGTAGCGCGCCACTCGGTGGCGCGCTATGAGCTTGTAGATCTGCTATTTTTCAATAGCTAAAGCATAACATAATGCTAACACCAAAATGGGTTCCCGGTCAGAATGGGTTATACATACTTCCCTCTCACGTGTGGACATAATATATTATATTATAATCTGCCCTGCGTGTCCTTTATGAACTGTCAAAGTGAGCGTGCTTGAAGTTGAAGCCAACTGCTGCGCTGCGGAAGCTCCTCACCTGTCCCTGAGCAGACAGGTTAAGCCATTCAGGCTTTAAAGCATTACGTTATGCTTTATAGCTATTGAAAAATAGCAGATCTATACAAGCTCATAGCTCGCCACCGAGTGGCGTGCTATGAAGTTGTAGGTCTGCTATTTTTTTTAAAGTTGTGAAAATGTGGTGCAAAATCGTTGAATATATATTTCAGACGGAACATTTTTAACTAAAATATTTGCTTCTGGGGTGGGGGGGTCCCTGGAACTACATATTCTGAGATGGGGGTCCGACGTGGCCCAATAGAGATAATTCTGGGGGTCCTTGACATGAAAAAGGTTGAGCACAACTGACATAGAAACATGGGTTTTTCAGAAAAAACTATTAGGATTTAGAAGCCATTTTTTCAGTCCTAAATGGGTTAAGGTGATGAATCTGATCCAAGTGCCTGACAGACAGACGCCTGCTGCTCAAGGCAAACCACCCCATTAATATTCAGATGCAACCCGTCCATCGCCCTCCTTCACGGCGGAGACAGGAGAGAACGCTTAGAGTCTGCTTAAGTTGGAGAATAATTACTCTGACTCTCCCCTCTCGCACTCCAATGACCGCATTAAGGCGCCGTTACGTGACATCGCAGCCGTGAGGGCTGTTAATGTTGTGCTCTTTATTTTAACGCGCTCTATTAATGCAAAATAGGTTTCTTGTGACAGAGCCTGCTATAACGCACCTAGTTGAATGCCAATTGGCACATATTGGATGTCTGCATGCGCTATGATGACACAGTCTATACAGATTATTGTTTTAAAACTGGGTAAACAATCCATGGAGAAATTTACCCCCAGCTTTGGAAAAGGTGCAAGTCCAAGTCATTTTCTTGTGGGCAACTGCAGGCCATAAAACAAAATACCCGAAGAAACGGGAATCTAATCTTCCAACCTGGGCTGTTGTTTAACCACTTAAACCGTATTATACTTGGGTTTAACCCATTCTGAACGGGAACCCATGTTGGTGTTAGCATCATGTTATGCTTTAGCTATTGAAAAATAGCAGATCTACAAGCTCATAGCGCGCCACCGAGTGGCGCGCTACGAGCTTGTAGGTCTGCTATTTTTTGAAAAATCGAAGAACGACTGACATTTTTGGAATCTGATCTCAGGTCAGAATGGGTTAATCAGACCAGTGCGTGTCCAGTGGAAACCTCGTATGAATCTGATCGCAGGTCAGAATGGGTTAAGTGGGAGGTGTCCCCTAGGGCTCTGCTCCCGCGTGCGTGTGTGCGTGTGTGCCTTCCATTGCAGTGCGCTGGTTAGAGTCTGGAGGTGATCCGAGGATTTGACATCAGCGACACAGTGTCTTCTCCCTGGAGTATATTTCTCCTCTTCGCTCCACCTGGGTCACACACTACAGAGCATGTTGGTTTCATTTGTATATTTGCATTTTGCTTTAGTTAAGTTTGGTATAGCCAGCTAGTACACTACTATATATGTTTCCCTGATTTATTGTTTGTTGGAAAATGGAAAGTGCATTTTTTTGTTGTTGCATGCTATCCTTATTTTCTTCCCGTTAAGTAAAATCAACTCTGTTGTAGTTAAAAACTCTCCTCTCCCGTTTTGCCTTCATTTGTTATAGTCCCCAAGCGAGCTGCTGGCGGCCATAACATCACTCTACTACCAGTGCCTACCACAAATCTCTGCTAAAAATAGCCTATATCTGCGCTCCTCTCGCAGAGGCCCAGAGAAGGGACGCTACGCTACTACGCTAGGCCGAGTTCACGCAGGTTGAGGCTGTACTTTGTTGTCTTTGTGATCAGATCAAGGACTTTAATCCATTTCTGACCTGAGATCAGATTCTAAAAACGTCTTCTACATCCCGACAGTTTTCTCAAAAAGCTATGTTTCTATATATGTCAGTCGTTCTTCGATTTTTTTCAAAAATAGCAGACCTACAAGCTCGTAGCGCGCCACTCGGTGGCGCGCTATGAGCTTGTAGATCTGCTATTTTTCAATAGCTAAAGCATGACATAATGCTATAACACCAAAAGGGGTTCCGCCACAAAATGGGTTATTGCTCTGTACAGTGCTGTGCTGTACTGTACTGTGCTGTGCTGTGCCCTCACCACCAAGAAACCCCCAACGACGCGGTCGTGAGATAAATGTGCGTTTTTACATCGCCGGGGCGACCATTCATCTACCGTGGAATTCATTAACGGGCGATAATGATCTTCTCACCCTGACATTCCGTTAACAGGGGAAGGTCAGCGTGAAGCCTCTTCATCCACATTGTGTATCTCTCTGTCGCCTGAATGTCCTTTATTCTCCTCTTCTCTTTGATAAAGTGTGTCGTTTTATAGTTCCTGTGTTTTTTTATGGTCAAATATAATGTAAGCATCACCACAAACACAACATCTTGATAAAGGGCGTATCGGGCTTTGCAGGACAAACGGCACAATGTGTTACGGCTCACTCCTCCTCACCTCCACATGCAAGCACTGCTTAGCCACTCCCCCCTCACTGACTACTCCATGGCTCTACTCAGCACACCTGCTCTCCTGCACCAATCCTCTGCACCTGTCTTCCATCCTGCAATCAAGCACTGCCTCTACAAGACCCAGTCTGCCCTTCATTCCATGCCAGAGCTTCACATGTCTACATGTATGGTAAAGTACAGCTCAAGCCTTTATGTGTTGTTAAACTGAGTTAGAGCTATAGTTACTGTTTTTGCCTTACTTAGCTATTTCCCAGCCGTGCAACTTTACACGGTTTCAACTCCTGCCTTGTTGTTTATCTGAAGACTGACGCCTCCTCTCCTTCTCCTCCTCAGTGTTTGGAATCCCATGCTGAGTTTGGCCAACCTGGAGAGCCACCGATCTACTACTACCCCACTCCCTTCCATACAAACCTTTTGTGAATAAACCTGAACTAAACCTGAACAACGCCTCCTCTCTTGCTGTGCACTTGGGTCACACTTACTAAATATAACACAATGTAATTGAAAAAAGTTGAAGACAAAGAGGCTAGACTAGGGTAGATACCCTCACAAAAAACATGCAGTAATCCTGGTCACTAAACTGCCTCCCCCTGGCAAGCCGGGGCGCCTGATGGAGGGGAAAGGAACTGGTCTCTAAACTGCCTCCCCCTGGCCAGCCGGGGCGCCTGATGGAGGGGAAAGGAACTGGTCGGAATAACGTGTTCCTTCCACACGCTATATACGTCCAACCAGGGAAACTCCCCCCCTGTCAGGTGTAAAGGAGCAACTTGGACACTCAGGCATGAAGGAAGCATGAGTTCAAGTCCGTTGCTCTCCCCTTGTCCCCCCTTGACTAGGTTGGTGGAGGGTGTGTAGAGCCCAGGATCACATTAGATGATTGACACAGGGGTGAAAAATGGGTTACAAAATCGTGGGATAAAAAAAATATATATAAAAAAAAGAGGCTTTGCAGGGGGTCGTTACCTACAGTAATTATGCAGCGATAGCATCTCGGTCTCGATCTCAAATTAGGGCGACGGTAGCTCAGGGGTAGAGTGGACGGTTTCCAGTTCGATTCCCGGGATTTGTTGATGAAATTGTCAGTACTATATTTAGTCTCAGTTTTAGTCACCATAGCATAGTTTTCATTTAGTTTCCATTTAAGTTTTCGTCAGTGGAAAGTCGACGAACCTTTTTCGTCTATAGTTTTAGTCGACGAAAACAACACTGGTCTGCTCCCCCCCCCCCCCCCCTCGTTGAATCTTTTAAATCCAAGACTCTGTTCTCTACTCGTTAGAATATGTTGTCTTGGCTTTCATCTTATTGTTTCTGTTTGATATGTCGTTAATTAACTGTGTAAATTATGCCTCTGCATGTTTTGTTTTTTATTACTATCGTTTGTTCTGCTGTGCTGATGAAATGTTCTTTAGGCTATACAGCTACTTTGGTACAACGGAAGTTGTTTTAAAATGAGCTCTATAAATAAATAAACTTGTTAACCCATTTTGCGCTGATGTCGATTAAAAAGAAGTCATATAAATCCTAACATTTTTGAGAAAAACCCATGTCAGTGGTGCTCAACCTTTTTCATGTCACGGACCCCAAGAAATATCTATTAGAGCCACGGACCCCCATCTCAAAATATGTATTTCCAGGGACCCCCCCCCCCCCCAGAAGCAAATATTTTAGTTAAAAATGTTCACTCATGTTCAATATATATTCAAAGATTTGCACCACATTTTCACGACTTTTCAAAAATAGCAGATCTACAAGCTCGTAGCGCGCCACTCGGTGGCGCGCTATGAGCTTGTAGATCTGCTATTTTTCAATAGCTAAAGCATAACATAATGCTAACCCACCAAAAGGGGTTCCCGCCCAGAATGGGTTAAGGGTCCTTGGGTCTGAAAAACCTTGAAGAACCCCGGCCTCTAAAAGATAATCAAGAGAACATAATTAAAGCCATACTGTACACATCGGGGCCCTGGAGTGGAGCAGGATGTAATGAAATGGGCTATGACCTAGTAGTGTCTACTACAGTAGTGTACAGTATAGGGTCTACTTTACAAATATACAATGAATCGGGTTACCAAAAGTAACACAGGAGAGTAGGTTGCACCTGCACGCCCTGCATGTCCCACTTTCCATGTTCCACTCTGCATGTCTGCTCAACTTGGATCACTGCCCTCTCTCCAGAGCCACTAAACCTATTAAACGAAACCAATACAAACAGGCAGAAGAGAAGACTTGTACAGGCAGCCTTCATAATAGCATTCTTGAGTGTAGTAAATTAGCCCCAAACCTACACAGAGAGATACTCAAATTGTGCTTGCAGATGCCCAACTGGAGACCCATCATCGTAACCACCCTTTCCCCTCAGAGGAAGAACAGAACTTAGTACTATGTGTCTTAAGATGTGTTCTGTTCTCAACAAATCACAAATACTGCAGAAACACAGGTATTGCATCCTTCCACATCACAACGTTATGCCATGCAGAGTTCACATTGCATAGTAATGAGTTGTTGTTGAGACGCAAGTTTATATAATATATAAACCCTGAATGTTCACATGGAATAATATTATTATTCCATGTGAACGTTCAGGGTTGTTTTGAAGAAGACGTGTTGTGAGCGTTCGGTGTTCAATACTGCGAGACGCAGAAACAGGTCAAAGAGGTCAGAACGCTGATCAATGGGTATCTTTCTGCCATTGTCGGGACTTGGTTTATATATACTATTGAAATGGATTATTCTCACACCATATAGGAGAGATGTTGTTGATTTATATATACTATTGAAATGGATTATTCTCACATCATATAGGAGAGATGTTGTGGACTAGCAGCGACACATGCGCACGCGCACGCACAAGATGGCTGATTCTTCGCTTGCGAAGATCATAGGAGGGGTTTAGAGTTAGGAGTCCTTGAGTCTGTCCCCCCACACACACACACACACACACACACTTAGTGCATGTGAATAGACACGCCAATATATATAGCGCCCCAGTTTTCTCTGTACTTTACTTTTCAGCAAACATCTTTCCTGATTGGTCATGATTTGGTATACTCATTGAAAAAACTACTTTAGAACTAAAGGACACGCCTGGACCCTCTCTTTTTTTATATAACCTGTCTGGTATATATATATATATATATATACTATTATATCAATACTCAATAGACTATAACTAAAAAACATCGCATGGATACACCTGGGATGTATCCTCAGTGATGTATCCTGAGGTCAACAGGGTTTCGGGTCTCCCAACATCACACCCCTCACTCAGGTGACCCAGCCGGGAGTGATCAAGTCCCGACTTACGTCCCAGTAGCTACCCTCAATCAGTCCCATTAGGGAAAAACCAGGGGCACACAATCTGTTGGAACTACTCCAGAACTACGCTGCCAGGGCTGGGAGGTACACTTCTGGCACATGACTACATGAGTGATATGTGTCAAACTTTAATGACGGGTCAAATGTGCCACTCTCAATTAAGACAAAGCGATGGACGAACGGTGGACCGATCCTCCTCGTGTGAACTTTTTTGCTCTCAGATTTCCTGCCGTCGTTGATTGATTGAAACAGTTTGCAGAATTACAGTACATTTCAAGCACAAACTCAATACAAAGACTGTTAACTCATGTGAGTGGACGACCCCAATTAAGCATTACACTTGTTTACAAGTGTAATGTCCACCACCATGTTCAATTCATCAAAACATTTAGAGACTGTATACAAATAGACACTTCTTTCTATATAGTCAAAGAACAGAACAGGATTTCATCATGAAGGAGGTCAAAAGGGAAAAGAAACATATACAGTGAGGGGGAAAAGGGGGAAACCCACATCGTCTCACACAACGATGTGGGTTTACACGCGTCTCTGCCGTCATCCGTCTACAATATTAATGAGAACGTGGCGTGCAGGGCAACGCCATAGGCTAAACAAAACAGTCCAGTGTGCCTGCCGTACGTGCATGGCCATGCGTATGCGTGCCTCCTAGGGGATGATTTACAAAGCATTGATTGGAGGGCTCACACACACACACACACACACACACACACACTCACCAATAAAACCTGTTGTTTATGTCGGAGCCAGAGAGTGTTCACTGTCAAGTGGAACGGCAGCTTTACTCCCAGGGCCAGTGGAGAACGCCACGGGACTTCAGGCATGGCACGAGACAAATAAATTAATCATGGCCCTTTTAACCAGTGGTGTTTAAAGTAAGTAACCGGGTGCAGTCCTACAACTACAACCTATACCTCAAACCCTCACCCTAAACCCTAACCTCCCACGGGGCAGCACACCTAAACCTAACCTTAACCATCACCCTAAACCCTAACCTCCCACGGGGCAGCACACCTAAACCTAACCTTAACCATCACCCTAAACCCTAACCTCCCACGGGGCAGCACACCTAAACCTAACCTTAACCCTCACCCTAAACCTAACCTCCCACGGGGCAGCACACCTAAACCTAACCTTAT
This sequence comes from Protomyctophum bolini, assembly GCF_963924005.1. Taxonomy (NCBI): domain Eukaryota; kingdom Metazoa; phylum Chordata; class Actinopteri; order Myctophiformes; family Myctophidae; genus Protomyctophum; species Protomyctophum bolini. Next base: position 3,107,563 of record NC_137882.1, on the reverse strand, counting down.
AGACTAGTCATTGGGTTAGACCAGTCATTAGTCCTACAACTACAACCTATCTCAAACCCTCACCCTATAAACATAACCTCCCACGGGAGCAGCACACCTAAGCCTAACCTTAACCCATGTCTAACCAATGACTAGTCTAACCCTAACCTCCCACGGGGCAGCACACCTAAACCTAACCTTAACCCATGTCTAACCAATGACTAGTCTAACCCTAACCTCCCACGGGGCAGCACACCTTAACCTAACCTTAACCCATGTCTAACCAATGACTAGTCTAAACTAAGTATGCACCCTAACCTCCCACGGGGAAGCACACCTAAACCATAACCTTAACCCATGTCTAACCAATGACTATAGTCTAAACTATTAGTATGCACCCCAAAGTAACCACGTCAATTTAAACTGTAAGTAATGTACATTACACAATGACTGCCCCCTGGTGGACGAAAGTGGTCGTGCTTGGCTGCAACCAAAGCCACAGTCGAGCGACGTGCAATGAATTCCGCCTTGTGGCTCTTCACAATAACTCAATGGAATGGTCTCCATGGCCGCTATATAATATGAAAATGGGCCCGGGGAATGGAATGCTGTATGCATTTCAATAACGTCAATGCGGATATCAATCTGGTGCCGCGAGACAAGGACACGTTGCTTGACAAACAGCGTGTAAAGTCAAACGGGGGAGAAAGGAGTAAAGGACTAAGTGATGCGATACATTACATTACACCATCAGAGGCATGCTCCCTGCATTCTTAACCCATTCTGACCTGAGATCAGATTCATACGAGGTTTCCACTGACTGGACACACACTGGTCTGATTAACCCATTCTGACCTGAGATCAGATTCTATAAAAAATGTCAGTGGTTCTTTCGAGTTTTTCAAAAAATAGCAGATCTACAAGCTCGTAGCGCGCCACCGAGTGGCGCGCTACGAGCTTGTAGATCTGCTATTTTTCAATAGCTAAAGCATAACATGATGCTATAACACCAAAATGGGTTCCTGTTCAGAATGGGTTAACCACTTGAACCTCAAAGCAAACTGGGGACCTATATACAATATGAATACATAATGTCACACCAACGTACGTTGGAGAGGCCGGGGCCAATTACATTTTTCAGTCAAGACAACTCTTACAGTAGATTGAATTTAGAATATATATTTACTGAGCATAATTGAGCGCAGAGATATACGAGGCAACATGGGGCTCATTCCCTGTACACGTAGCATGTTGAACATTTTAAGTTATTTAAGCCAAATATAATTACAGGGAATGAATTAAGACGCCCTCAGGAGGATCTATAGAAACAGAACATCTACACATGGATGCTGGGGATGGCGGTGGGATTTAACTGTTTTTTGTATCATGATTTCTGTTTATGGTAAGATGGTAAATGGTGCATTTATATAGCGCCTTTATCCAAGGCGCTTTACATAGATTGTGCATTACATTCACCCATTCACACACACATTCATACACCTTTACATAGATTGTGCATTATATTCACCCATTCACACACCTCTACATATATTGTGCATTACGTTCACCCATTCACACACACATTCACACACCTTTACATAGATTGTGCATTACATTCACCCATTCACACACACATTCATACACCGATGGCGGCGGAAACCATGCAAGGCACCAACCAGCACACCAGGAGCAATTAGGGGTTCAGAGTCTTGCTCAAGGACACTTCAACACTAACTCTGGTGGAGCCCACAGGGATCGAACTGGCAACCTTATACGGTCACTCATCCAGCCACTCTACCACTGAGCCACCGCCACCCCTTAGTATTATTTAGTCTATTCAGTTTTGAGATAATTATTTGAATTTTGAATTTGAATTGAATTGATTAGTTCACTGAATTATTGGCTGATTGACACCAAGGGCATGCCTCCACCAGGCCTAATGGACAGAGCAGAGAGAGCATATTATCAAGGCTGGGGTGATTGGGAATGGTTATATGCACCTGGGTGGAAATACGGCTTTTATACTGTAACCAGGCCAGCCAGGAGAATGCCACTAGAGAGAAGCTGTTTGTTCTGTAATGCACTTTAATGGCGAAGTAAATATGCAAACAAAAAATAATTTAAACTTGTGGACAATGGTTTCTTCCTCTGCCTGCATGCGTACAGCCAAAGTCTGGGTTGCATCAGTGAGTTCTGTCTGTTTGTTTGAAAGCTGACAGAGCCACCACTACACAAAGTAAAAGCCTACTCCATTGAACTTGGAACTAAGAGGCCTCGAGCCAGGAATTTTTGGACATGCTGGTGAAGCAGGAAGAAACATAATTGGAAAAAAAGGCCAAAGGATGGAGAACTGGAATCTGCAAGGAATGCAACGACAAGACGACAAATTGGACAATTGGACGTGGAAGCACAAAGACAGCAACAGCACAAAAGCACTATTGGAGTTATTTTAGTTTCCCTGTTTGTCACGGCTACCTTTATCTTTGGTGACACGTTTGCTGGCCATTTCAGCCGTCCATTGTTTTATTATTGATGCGTTTGTCACTGCTGGACTTTTATTAGTGACACAACCGGTCTGAATAATCTATATCAATGTCAGCGGGTCAAAAGGAGAGAAAATGACTGCCCAACCTCCCTATACCCCCCCACTCCGAGTGATTTATTTGTATTTTGATTTTTTGCATTCCCTATATAGCTCAGGGCAAAACGTCAGCTGTGCCGTTTAAGATCCATATAAAGCGATATGATAATCGCAGACAACAGATGGCTATTAAAAATGTATATATACATTTTGCAACAGTGCAGCACTAATACTATCTCTCTCTCTGTGTTTCTGGCACAACAGCGCCCCTACTGGTACTCATAGTCATATACTGGTGCTCATGGCCACATGTAGGTCGGTAGGTAGGTGAACGAACACATAGGTAGGTGAACATGGACATTGCTGTTCCTTGGAGTGGTTGCACCACTCAAAAAACACAATCCAGGTCTAGTCAGTCGTGTGCACAAAATGAACATGCACGCGACAATTTCACAGGACGCGTTGTCGCCCCTCAACTTCTCTGCGTGTCCAAAATAAACGCATGCCTCTCATTGAAAATGAATTACTACGTAGGTGTGCCAGTCGCTGCCCGTCTGAAAAGGCCTTTACACTGACCTCAAGTTCCTCATCATCACACCGCAGACTGAGTTTGTTCCTCAGTAGCAACACACACGGCACGCACGCACACACGCACGGCAGGCAGGCAGGCGCGCACGCACGCACTCAGTCGAATCCACATCCAGACGGGTCTCGTCAACTGGAAAAATTAAAGACTCTGCTGTATCTGAGTCAGGAAAGGCGAAGGTCGTCGAGGCTCTCGCCTCAGTAACGTTGTCAATGTCCTCGTGTGACATACTGCTGCTGCTGCAGTATGTACAGAAAGGTACCATGTTTACCCTGCAGGGTAACTGGACTAAAGGAAAGGAAAGGTACTATGTTTACCCAGGGTAACTGGACTAAGGAAAGGAAAGGTACTATGTTTACCCTGCAGGGTAACTGGACTAAGGAAAGGAAAGTTACTATGTTTACCCAGGGTAACTGGACTAAGGAAAGGAAAGGTACTATGTTTACCCTGCAGGGTAACTGGACTAAGGAAAGGAAAGGTACTATGTTTACCCTGCAGGGTAACTGGACTAAGGAAAGGAAAGGTACTATGTTTACCCAGGGTAACTGGACTAAGGAAAGGAAAGGTACTATGTTTACCCTGCAGGGTAACTGGACTAAGGAAAGGAAAGGTACTATGTTTACCCTGCAGGGTAACTGGACTAAGGAAAGGAAAGGTACTATGTTTACCCTGCAGGATAACTGGACTAAGGAAAGGAAAGGTACTATGTTTACCCAGGGTAACTGGACTAAGGAAAGGAAAGGTACTATGTTTACTGCAGGGTAACTGGACTAAGGAAAGGAAAGGTACTATGTTTACCCAGGGTAACTGGACTAAGGAAAGGAAAGGTACTATGTTTACCCAGGGTAACTGGACTAAGGAAAGGAAAGGTACTATGTTTACCCAGGGTAACTGGACTAAGGAAAGGAAAGGTACTATGTTTACCCAGGGTAACTGGACTAAGGAAAGGAAAGGTACTATGTTTACCCAGGGTAACTGGACTAAGGAAAGGAAAGGTACTATGTTTACCCAGGGTAACTGGACTAAGGAAAGGAAAGGTACTATGTTTACCCAGGGTAACTGGACTAAGGAAAGGAAAGGTACTATGTTTACCCAGGGTAACTGGACTAAGGAAAGGAAAGGTACTATGTTTACCCAGGGTAACTGGTCTAAGCTCAAGAACTTGTTTACAGCCAGGCCCTGCTCATAGAACATTTCATGGTAATTTTAACGTGCCGGTTCCGGGGATACGAACTATAGCGACCTTCCGATATCAAGACCGCTCCGCAAACCGTTCGGCCACCGCTGCCCGCTGCCTCACACAAAAGGTAAGGTCATTCTTCATATAACCTGCCATGTTCTATTGGTGTGCTTTACTATGCTGTAACTTTACATTCTGGTGATGTCAATAGCAATATAACCTGTAAGACTGAGTTGTATGTAGGTAAGCCAAAAGATAATTAAAAGTGAGGATTATTATAGAACTTATAAGAGTCATATTAGAAACATGGATAAAAGCTCTAGACTTTTTAATGAGGTGCTTTCGGAGGTTCCAGGGCTTTGAGGCTGTTCAGACTCAGACGGGGATCGTGAAATATTTACTGCGGTTAGACCTTACAAATTGAACACCAGAAAGCATTTAATGAGCAGTTTATTACTTTGATGTGTGTTTTATTAACTTTTTCTTTCCTTAGAAATCTGAGTCTGTCTTCATAGAGGGGTCCTAGAGACCTGCACAGGTCAGGGTTTGTCGAGCTGTCTGCTCTCACTGACAGCTCGGTGGAGATGAACTAAATTGTACTCATGCTGTCTCGAGGTCCTCTCTGTGTTCCAATCACCTGCCGGACGCAGCGAAGGTTAGCCTGGTCTGACAGGTTGAGGTTGCGTGAAGCGCGTTCTCCATCCAGAGGCCCAGAGGAGGGAGGGGAGTCTGCTTGTGATTTTAGTAAGACTGTAACGCTTTGCTCCGATATACTGACAGACAGACAGACAGACATTTGCAGAGGCTCAGAGGACCTGATATACTGACAGACAGACAGACAGAACAGAACAGACATTTGCAGAGGCTCAGAGGGCCTGATATACAGACAGACAGACAGACAGACATTTGCAGAGGCTCAGAGGGCCTGATATACTGACAGACAGACAGACAGACAGACAGAAATTTGCAGAGGCTCAGAGGGCCTGACAGACAGACAGACGGACGGACAGACATTTGCAGAGGCTCAGAGGGCCTGATATACTGACAGACAGACAGACATTTGCAGAGGCTCAGAGGGCCTGATATACTGACTGACAGACAGACAGACAGACATTTGCAGAGGCTCAGAGGGCCAGTATAAGGGGTTACGGTGACGGTGACTCGGTGTGTGATTGCAAAAGTCCCTGCGGTGTCAATCATCACTGCTGGGAAGAAGAAAAAGAAATAAGAAAACAAACACTGTCCGTCCGTGCCACATGAGCCACATCAAAAGCTCAATACCAAAAAGGTACTGGGGTGGGGATTTGTTGTATTGGGTCCTGTGTGTGTGCGTTCGTTCGTGCGTGTACATCAGTGTGGTTTTTGGCAGCAAATTTCTATTTTAGTTTAGTCATAGTCTTTGGACTGAAACTTCATTTAGTTTTTGTCATATTTTAGTCACCTGGAAATGTCTTAGTGCTAGTCTAGTTTTAGTCGACTAAATGTTATAAGATTTTAGTCGACTAAAGCTACATTTGATTTAGTCTACTAAATGGATTTTGGCGGGTCTTGATGCCGTCATAATGAGTGTTTTTACACTTGCTGAAAATAGCTGATCTACAAGCTCACAACGCGTCGCAACGCGACGTGTTGCAACCAAGTGTAAAATTACTTTTACTGGATCTCTTGTCCACTAAGTCCCTGCCTAACATTTTAGTCTAGTTTATTTGTCGACGAAATTGTCAGTATATTTAGTCTTAGTTTTTAGTCATCGTAGCTTAGTTTTCATTTAGTTTCCATTTGTTTTTGTAGGTAGTCGACGAACATTTTTCGTCTTATAGTTTTAATCGACGAAAACAACACTGGTGTACATGTGTGCGTGCGTGCGGTCCGTCAAACTACTCAAAATTCCATTTGGGATCTCCCATATCATAATACATAAGTGCAAGCAGGGGAGTGCGGCAGCAAACGCCTGGTGATTAATTAGTGAATGATATGCAGTGATACACAGCAGAAGTGCCAGTGATGCATTTATGCATTTATGCAATCTACATAACACCCTATGATGAATCACACCCTCCGCTGGTGCTCAAGGTGAAGAATTCATTTTGCATAATTCTGCTCACACAGAAGAAGAAGAAGGTCATATCAGCAGATGGAGAGAACATCAATAATATAATCATTCTCTTTGTTTAAAAAAAACAGGGAAAAACTGATAAAAAAAACATCTGAGAAAGGAACACAATACAATATTCTCTCTCTCTCCCTGTGTGTGTGTGTGTGTGTGTGTGTGTGTGTGTGTGTGTGCAAACAAAACGTTCGGAAATGTGTGTTCGGTACATTTGTTCCCTATTGTAAGCAACATTGCTGCATGGATGCCTGTTTATTGATGCCTTTTAAATGGAGCCCCATTTGTAAGTAACTTGCACTTGTGGAGCAGCTGAGTCAGTGTGTGTCAGGGATGTCGTCACGCCTACCTAGTTGCGACGTCATTCCCTCCTTTTATAAGGCATCTTGCCAGCACCAATCTCCGTCCGATTATTAATTGTCGACCTTGTCTGTATGAGATTCTAATTCTAAACCTGCAATTTAAGCATTCTTAACTTGCTCCCAAAACTGAAGAACATCAATACCTAACTCCTTGATAAGTTGTTAAGGTCAGCACTTTCTGCTCTTGTGACCAAGACCTTCTCCATCCTTACAGTATGTGGGTGTTGGGGGGGACGGGGGGGGGGGACGACAGGAACGAGGGAGAGAGAGAGAAGGGGAGAGACATGCAGCAAAAGGTCGTCATGAACGGGACTCGAACCCACGGCGCGCTGTCTGGCCAGAGCCTATATGTGTGGCATGCGCCTTTTGACCTGAGATCAGATTTGAAAAAAAGGTCTTCTACATCCTGACACTATAGTTTTCTGAAAAATGTTTCTATGTCACTCGTTCTTCGATTTTTCAAAAAATAGCAGACCTACAAGCTCGTAGCGCGCCACTCGGTGGCGCGCTACGAGCTTGTAGATCTGCTATTTTTCAATAGCTAAAGCATAACATAATGCTATAACACCAAAAAGGGGTTCACGTCCCAAAATGACGTTGGATTCTGAACTGTGAATGTGTGCTGCATGTTGCTCTGTTGTGGGGCCTTTATAGAGCCCGGAGCAGAGGACACATAAATGCCACTGCATGCTCTATTCGTATATTGAGGGGATTTAATTAATTCCCCCTCTCACTATATCATCCGATAAAGACATATCAAAGTGTTAATGAGCGGCGCTGAGGGCTTTATATTAATGTATTAACGTATTTATATTCCAACCTGTACAACCTTTAATGTGTTTGAGAAACGTATTGTTTTGTTGTCATCGTGAATGAATGCATGGGACCCGAACGGAAACAAGACCTGCAAGGTCTTTCTTCGGTATGCTGTCCTTTTGGACCAATGCTGTGCTTGACTGTACCCTGTATACTGTACTGTTTGCATCTTATTGTCTAATAAAAATTATCAATCATTCAATCAATTGCAATCCAGAAGGTATAAAGATGACTGAGGTGTATAGGCCATCTGCTGCACATTAACCCATTCTGAACGGGAATCCATTTTGGTGTTAGCATCATGTTATGCTTTAGCTATTGAAAAATAGCAGATCTACAAGCTCGTAGCGCGCCACCGAGTGGCTGACCTGATCTCAGGTCAGAATGGGTTAAGCTCCAGGGCAGTACACTCTGTATACTCTCCACCACAAGAACCACCAAACGAACGCCTCAGATCAATCAATAGTCATTTCCATAAACTCCGACGAGGGACTACCCAGCGATAACCATGCATTACAAAGGGGCGAGAGAGAGAGAGAGAGAGAGAGAGAGAGAGAGAGAGAGAGAGAGAGATCGATACCTGGCACGTTTCTGCTGATGTCTGCCTTATTGTAGCCCCGACAAAGCCGCTGTAATTAAGAAGTCCACTCTCTGACTCTGAACGGTTTAGTGCCTCAACTCTCTCCTCCATGATTCTTTTATCACTTCTGTTTGATCAGTATAGCTGAGGAGCCACAGTAATTTTTTTAAATCGGTATTTTTATCTGTATACATACATTGTTGTTTCGATAAAGTGATCGACTGGGGTTACATGATAAGCCCCTTGTTGTATAACTGACAAAAAAAAGTGTTATACTAAAGTGACCTTATAGTCTGACAATCATTTATTGTATCTAAGAGCAGCAGATCAGACATTCACAGAGAAAAAAATATTCATTTGTTTTGTCCTTTCATGGTCACAGGCTCTCCGATTATTGTAATGTCTAAAGTGCCATTGTCACACTTTAACAAGGAGGTAAAGAGTCAAGAGAGTGTGTGTGTGTGTGTGTGTGTGTGTGTGTGTGTGTGTGTGTGTGTGTGTGTGTGTGTGTGTGTGTGCGTATGTGTATCGATTGGTGTGCTCTAGGGGGTGCATGACATGAAAAGGGTAATGGCGGTTTTATGGTGTTACAGTTTTTCACGATAGTTAACATACAACAATCAAAAGCTTGGCACAATTTGCACAACCTTCACTTCATGTACCTAATAATCCCTCGACACAATTTGCACTACATCACACTCCCTTATCTGCAATATACTCTGACTTTCCTTCTTTACACTCTGATGTCAATTACACATCACCTTGCTGTCCAAACACTACACACAGTGTTATGTTCAGTTGTTGCACACACACTTCTCACATAACATCTCAATGCATCAACCTACAACTACAACACACACATAGTCATATCTCTAAACATTCAGGTGTGGTGAGCAATTTGCAATCAGGAATGCAGCATGAAAAGGTACTCGAGACTATAGCCTCTGTTTTGTTGGGGGAACAACGGAGAACCTTGAGAAGGAGAGGGTTAAGAGGGAGAGGGAGAGGAGGAGGAGGAGGAGGAGGGAGAGGAGGAGGAGGGAGAGGAGGAGGAGAAAGAAGGAGATATCTAATGAGATTTGGGCAACTGTGGTTAATCATGGTTTGACCATGAGCCAGAGGGTCCAGCGGTTGGTTTACCGGCGTAAACATAAAAAGAAATAAAGAAATAAAACATTTTTTGGTTGCATATTTGTGTGCCGTTTTATGTCTTGACTATGAAAAAGCAGGCCTACATGGAGTCACTTTACAAAAGGAGAAATGTCTCATTCTCCAGAGATTCATGTGTGGTTCCTTTTCTATGATTGTGAAATTCAATCTTGCACTTCATTGTGCTCTAAATGCTTGGTAGTGTGCAGCATAATGTTGTGTGTACTCAATGAATGGTATGTTTCAGTGCAGTGATATTCTGTGATTATTTTGCCATAATCATATTTTTAAAAAGTATCATTTTCGGGCCAAATACAACTGGTCTACTGTAACCTGCAGTGACCACCAGAATACAGAAGATAATAAAACACAAATTATGTTGTTTGACAGAATACAAAGAAATAAAATATAGTTGCATAAGAAGAAGAGACTGGAGCAGCACGGACATTTAGAGCCTTTTATTTATTTAAGTGCAGAGTATACAAAAGACTAACGTTTCGACCTTGCGGTATTCATCAGAGTCATGACTCTCGTCTAGTCGTTTGTATACTCAGCACCTAAATAAAAGGCTCTAAATGTCCGTGCTGCTCCAGTCTCTTCTCCTTATGCAACTCATGATGTCCTTATTGCACCTGTGAAGCACCGGATCAGCCGTTTCAGGCTTGAGGCGCGACGGTATGGTAGACTCGCTTTGTTCAAATAAAACAGAGTTTCAGGACATTACAGGCTATGGTCTTATAACTCCAACTACAGCATAGAGAGCCATGGAGAATAAAATGGGTAATGAAGCCAAGTCAAATACAGGATTAATGCAGTGGAACTTACATGAAGTATATAAAATAGCCTCAGTCATGAACTCAAAGCCGGCACTGGCAAGTCCATTAATCCATTTTGTACGGGAACCCCTTTCGGTGTTAGCATTATGTTATGCTTTATAGCTATTTAAAAATAGCAGATCTACAAGCTCATAGCGTGCCACCGAGTGGCGCGCTACGAGCTTGTAGGTCTGCTATTTTTGAAAAATCGACTGACATAGAAACATAGCTTTTTCAGGAAACTGTCAGGATGTGTATAGAAGAACATTTTTTGAATCTGATCTCAGGTCAGAATGGGTTAATCAACTTTACCACCTTACTTATGGACTTATACTTTCCATTTGATTTAGCTTTGGGTAGACTTTAGAAACAACTGGACAACTCAAACTCAGAACAACTCATTTAAACGAGAGCTTGAGTTTAATCAATTCAATACCATCCAACCAACCGTTACATGTACTACCACAGTGCCCTCTGGTGGTCATTCCGTGTTCGTGCAACGACTATATATAAAATCCAATTACAGGTTTTGAGCTCATGTCAATCAGGAATAAACCGCTCCAGTGAGTCAGTGAGAGAAACACAGACTTGAAGAAACTAAGCCTGAGATAATCTGCTATTTGTTATTCCAATTACTATTTAAAGCGCAAATAGCATGCATTTTAAAACTGAGCCTCAATCACCACTCTGATATAACCAGTCCTTGTCATTTCTTTCTGGGACTTTGAAAGCAGTTTTAGCTGCAGTACCACAATGTCCTGAGGTTGTGGTGGGGGTGCTGATATGCAGATTATTTAATATTTGAGTCATTATAATACTGATGCTAGATTAAAAACCAGGCTTGTTTCCATTCCATGCCAGCTTGGAAAATCAACAATGGTGGACATTGTAAACAAATTTGGAACTGAAGAGTGAAGAAGAGGAGGAATTATACAAAGTAGGGTGACATTGATGACATCACGATGAGGACAAAATCAGTTGAGCTGTTTCCTGAGAGCAATTTCCATTAAAGCACCTATAATATGATATGAAAGCCTGATTGTTCAAAATTGCTTATTTGTGGGGATAGAAAACACATTATGAGAGGCCCAAAAACACAAAACAAATTGAAAAAGTTTAATTTTTATGTCATAGGTCCTTTAAAATACATAGAACAAACAAACAAACAAACTACACCAACGAGGTATACTAACTACCACAGTACCACGCTACAGAAAATCCAATGTAATGCAACCATGATGCATGTTGTGTGGATCTTGTCGAACGCATGCCTTACTGTATACGTGTTATGCATGTTCTCATTTGCAACAAAATGAGGTCAATGCCCCCCCCCCCCCGCCAGCATGTGCATGGTGTGGGCGTAGTTACCGTAGTATGTCACTTTGTGTGGATGTAACATACAAATATGAGTGTATTCATTTATTTGACTGCATTATATTGTATTGTTTGTTTACTGGTAGTTTTTATTTTATTGTATGCCAGTGTGCCAGTGATCATCCTCCTTTGTGCCAAAGGATGCCTATATACCCCTGATCTAGGCTACATCTACAAAGTATAATTAACTAAAGTTGTAAGATAATTGTAGTGGAGTAAAAAGTACAATATGTTTGCCTCTGAACTGTAGTGGAGACTGTGGAGTATAGAAAATGTGACGTACTCAAATAAGGAAATAAGGTACAAATACCTCAACATTGTACTTAAGTTAAAGTACTTCTTATAGTTGCCACTGTCCACTGGAGTAGTGTGTGGTGGTGTTTACAGAACCACACTGCCCTCTGCTGGTGTGTTTGTGCAGGTAAACGCCACCACATAAACTCCAGTGGCTGATGACCATAGATAGACAGGAACAGTTGGTGAAGAATTCACAGCATGTAATTGTTTTATGTAAACACAGTTTAAACTGAGTTACATACTGTACTGTGTATGACATTAATACTCTCAAGCTGTGGTTTACTGTCAAAGGACACTGTAAGCCAGTATAAGCCATGGTTCATGATGTTTCTACAGTCACTGAAGTAAGAAAATATACATGAAAAATGCAGGCCACAATGCCTGCATACAAATTTTGTTATTTTGAGGGGAGAAAAAAAAAGGAAAGAAAAAGATGATGGTAATAATCATAATCAGCATTATATGTCAAGGTAACATAAATGGTGTGGATGGGAAGTTAAAACACACACACACACACACACACACACACACACACACACACACACACACAACACAGCAGAACAATTGGCCAATTAAAGCCACTCAACGTCCAGAAGCACTTTGCGCTCGCAAAGTGCTTCCGGACGTTGAGTGTCTTTAATTGGAGGGTCTTTTAAGTGGAGTGTCTTTTAAGTGGAGGCGAGATTATTAGACAATTGAAAATCATAAGAGAGAAAATGCCACATAGGTTCAAAAACCTATATTGTGAATTAAGATAAAACATTAGTGCAGAGCTTGACGTTAAGACAGTGGGACTTAGTACAGGCCAACTGGTAGTGGTCCTACCCCCCCCCATGTTTATAAACAAATCCCAAATGTTTATAAACAAATCCCAAATGTTTATAAACAAATCCCAAAATGTTTATAAACAAATCCCAAATGTTTATAAACAAATCCCAAATGTTTATAAACAAATCCCAAATGTTTATAAACAAATCCCAAATGTTTATAAACAAATCCCAAATGTTTATAAACAAATCCCAAAATGTTTATAAACAAATCCCAAAATGTTTATAAACAAATCCCAAATGTTTATAAACAAATCCCAAATGTTTATAAACAAATCCCAAATGTTTATAAACAACTACAGGTCTACTGGCAGTGGTACTACCCCCCCCCCCCCCCCCATGAGACTCACTACAGTTAACTGGTAGTGGTACTACCCCCCCCCCCTGTTTATAAACAAATCCCAAATGTTTATAAACAAATACCAAATGTTTATAAACAAATACCAAATGTTTATAAACAAATCCCAAATGTTTATAAACATTTGGGATTTGTTTATAAACATTTGGGAAAGCTGGAAGGTTCATGATGTAATGTAGCACAAGATAAGATAAATGTATATGTTGAAAGAGATTATGATTCAAAAGGAAAAGATGAGTTCACACACACACACACACACACACACACACACACACACACGCACAAACACACACACACACACACTTTTCATGCGGTTATGATGGTTATTTTTCAATATTGCCACAGGTTCAAAAGCCTGTTGTATGGAGGAAACCTTATTGCAGAGCTTGACGTCAAGGCAGAGATGAGAAAGCTGGAAGGTTTAGTGATGTAATGTAGCACAAGATAAGAAATGTATAATATGTTGAAGAAGAGCGCATAAGATTCGAAAGGAAAAGAGTTATAACACACGCACACATGCACGCACGCACGCACCCCACACAATACAATCCCAACATATTGATTGTGCACGAATAGTAGGCTATAGCTTTTCCCTTCTTTTTAAACATTTTCTTTCAATTTATAATGACCAGAGCAATAACCCACATATCTCCCAGACTCCCTCTCCCAGTCAGAGTTCAGAGTTTTAATGAATGTAGAAATAATGTGTATAGGATGTAATTTACATGCAAATACGAGGGACTTCATTCATTTGACTTTTTCTTTAACACATTCTGGGCCCCCTTTTGGTGTTTTAAGCATTATGTCATACTTTAGCTATTGAAAAAAATAAGATATACAAGCTCGTAGCGCCAGTCACTGACTGAAACTAAATGAAAACTAAGCTATGGAGACTAAAACTATAAGACTAAATATGTTGACAATTTCGTCAACAGATAAAAACTAGAGTAAAACGTTAGGAAGGGACTAGTGGACAAGAGATCCATGAGTATAAGTCATTTTACACGTGGTTGCATGCTGAAAATAGCCGATCTACAAGCTCACAACGCGTCGCGAGACGCCACGAAGCCATGCATGCTACCAACCAGCACATCGGGAGCAGTGTCTTGCTCAAGGACACTTCGACATGTAGACAGGAGGAGGAGCCGGGATTCGAACCGCCGACCCACGGATCAATGGAAGACCTGCTCTACCCCCTGAGCCACAGTCGCCCCCGGTGGCAGACATGGCAACATCAGCCAGATGTGCTGCCTATACTGTATGTGAGTCAGTGGAGGAGTATAGCCTCGGATGGAAACCCAGACGTTTTTATTTCCAGGGAGAAAGACATTCCAGGGAGTATCATGGAGCCGTCCTCCATACAGCCTTCCATCCATTTGACCTCCCCTCCCAAGAGGCCTTTTGCCTCCATCATCCAATCCATTTCATTTATAAAAGCACATTTTTATACAACAAGGTTGAAACAAAGTGCTGTACACACAAAGAAATACTAGAATATCAAGAAAAAAAGCAACAACAAGAACAACAAACAGGGCAACATAAGCCAGGACACAATGCAGTGGAAGCAGCAACTCTTAATTAATCAGTATATGTTAAAAAAATGCCAAGGAGTACAAGTGAGTTTTCAGACGTGATTTAAAACACAGACAAGGATTCATCCCACCTCCTCCCCATCCCTCCCAAGGGTCCGTTTGCTTCCATCATCGCACCTCCCCATCCCTCCCAAGGGTCCTTTTGCCTCCATCATCCCACCTCCTCCCCATCCCTTTGTCCTCCACCTCATATAGAGTCCTCTGAACTTCTCTCTCTTCTCACCCACCCACCCACCCACCAAATCCCCATACTGTGATTTGCTGTGAGCAGCACATTCTCCACAGAGCAGTGACAACCCTGTAATGTGGGTCATGCTCCCATAATGAGTAGGCTATGGTCTGCGTGGGGGAATCAATGCTTTGCATCTCTCATGGGAGAGATCCACATTATCCATGCTATTGTTTTAGAAAAAATAATCACACCCGTGTGAAGTGAGGGGCACGGGGCGGCTCTTATGATGCCATGATTATAGGTGATGTAATGATATAATGTAAAACAAACGGTGTCAAAACAAACATTAAATTATCTTTATTGTTCATGGGATTTAAGTTTGTGTTATAGGGACAAGATGACGTAAAAATGCCCCTTCACTGTCAATGGCGTTTTTAAAAACAAACATTGAACTAAAAACAAACATTAAACCTGTATGTAAAATACGAGGCATATGTTTACAGTAGTAGGCTATAGCTGCAGCCATGATTGGACACATTCTGTGCAAGCACTAATAATTAGCCTACTGGTCTTGATTTCTTGCAAGTCGGTGTTTAATTCAGAATACAAAAAGTGATCACTATAATCCCTTGGATCAGTACACTGTTCACTAATCACTATCGCCCTTTTACCTGGAAAGTAAGCCATTACCCAGTTATTATTAGACAGCACTGCATGGCTGTATCTGCATATCACCATCGCAGAAAGCGATTTTATGCACTATTTTTCTTTTTTTAATGCATCATGCATGCGTGAAACAAACAGCCGATATAAGACGCACAGCATATTACGTGCCACATGTCTCCATGCAGGAGCGCACAACCCAAGTTCCGATCACTTATAAGTATAGGACCAAACCAAACTGTCTGTATACGTCCAAATGAGAAGGATATAATACAGAGATAGTAGCCTACTGTAGGCTGTTTTCTGCTGTCAGCCTGTCAACATTTCGAATGGACACGGCCACTCCAAGTTGAAACTCAACGTTTTTTCCTACCTTTGGTCCTTTCGAGCATCTGCGATACGTGTTTGTCGCTCCTGCCGTTTGGTTCATTGTCAAAAAGTTCTGTGAATAAATAAATAAATACAAATAATCACATATTAGTAGCCTAATAGCATTAGTAATATATTAATAATCATATATAATAATTTGAAAGTTAAGTCACGCACATTGGGGAAGCCCACATCTTCATCATAATCACAATCATAATATTGATAAAGATTAGCGAACCTACCTGGGTTGTCCAGGTGTCAAAATGATAGGCGCCCGGGTGTTTAAATAAGTGTCCAATAAAAGTGTCCAACTTGAAAATGAAATCTGACGTGTTCACTCAGTGCAGTGCATTGACCATGCAGCTTCCAACCAAGTCGTCGTTTTTGTTGTTCCAATATTACGCAGTCCTTAAGTCGCCCACTTGTAGTATTTTACCAAACCAATACGTTTAAAATAAAAAATGTCCACGCTAGGTGGTGGATTGGGCACCAAACTCCAGCCGTGGGGAGAAATCCGTTTCGATATCAAGAAAACAAACACACGCCTTTCTGTGCGCCCGTTCAAAACACAACAAACACAGCTGTGTGCTGTCTCTGTGCGCACCACCGATTGCGCAACCGCGGCACCGTCAAAGAAATAAAGTATATCTGTCTGTACAGTAGGCCTGCTACAGCTGCTGATATTGCCTACCAAAAGAAATGCACAAGCGAGAGATGAATATTAAATGCGGGGACTGAGGAGGAAACTGAAGGGCTTTAATTGTTAATTTGTTTCATCTGTATTCTGTGATCTGCCAATCGCTCCCCCTGTCGACGTGCCTTGGTGCTCCGCAGCTGAACCTCACAGTCTGGCAGTGTGCCGCGGGTTCGACTCCCGATCCCGACGGCCTTTACTGCATGTCTCAATGTATCAATGTCAGACTCATCATACAGTTTGCCAAATGCAATCACGTCTGCTGTGGCCCTTTTAACTGGAGTCAGACTGATGAAATATTAGAAAGAAAAACCTGTTTCTGCAGGGAAAAACTGCAGGCATTCTCATCATGTCAGTGTGTGGAGGAGAGAGAAGCTGCCACGATGCTGCTTGTCTCGCCTCCCAGAGAGGCTCCATGGCTGTTTCTGGTCGTTGACTCTGTGTGTCTAAATCAGAGGAATGAACAGCAGCGGCAAGCAGGGACAACAGCAGACAGCAGCTCTCAGCGCAAACCAGCCATATTATATTATATTATGCCCCCGTGAAATGTTACCAATTCTGCTACAGCACTGACTTCACTCGTGATACAACATATTGTATTCATCTGCATGTTTCTCTGAAAACATCAGACAAGCTCCAGTAATAGTCAGCTAGACATCACAGACCGCCTGAGCGCAAAGGAGAAAAAATTATACTTATTATAAAGAGATGAAAATAAACTTTGGGTATGAAGTTTTAAACTTCAAGAGGCAAAATACATGCATGGGGTGGCTGGGGGATTGCAGAGAGGCATGTTTTAATGGAAGCCTTTCCAAAGTGCCTGCCTGCATTATCATTATCGTTAGAAATTATATATTTGAATTGTTAACCTTTAAGGTTGATTTATACTTTATTATTTATATGAATATATATATACTGTAGTTGTGTCACGCACAAAAAATAGCTGATGTACAAGATCACAAAACCTTGCAGGATGACTCATTGTGAGCAAGTATAGATCTGCTATTTTTGGTGCATGACACTGGCAAGCAAAAACTAATTCCATCTTCACCCGCTTATCCATAGTCGGGTCGCGGGGGCAACAGCTCCACCAGAGTGCTCCAGACTTCCCTCTCCAGAGAAACATTAGTGACTTCCTCCTGGGGGATCCCGAGACGTTCCAAGGCCAGTGAGTCGATGCGTTTCCTCCAACTGCGCCTTGGTCTGCCCCGGGGGTCTCCTCCCAGTGGGACATGCGTCGAGGACCTCCCTATGGAGACGCCCGAGAGACATCCTAACCCTAGGGAGGTCCTAGAGAGGCACGTCCCACTGGGAGGAGACCCCGGGGCAGACCAAGGCGCAGTTGGAGGAAACACATCTACTCACTGGCCTTGGAACGTCTCGGAATCCCCCAGGAGGAAGTCACTAATGTTGCTCTGGAGAGGGAAGTCTGGAGCTCTCTGGTGGAGCTGTTGCCCCCGCGACCCGACTACGGATAAGCGGTTGATTAAGATGGATGGATGCACATCAGGGCTTTGCATATACCTTGTAAACGAAGTGTACTTTAAAGGCTACATGCTGCTAAAAGGGGTCACATACCGGTTTACATGAATAGAAGCCTCACTTAAGAGTGTCTGAGGACTTATTATGAGTCACGGTCATTTAAAAAGAAGAATTGCCGCAGGGCATATTATTATTATTATTCCAGTGATAATAATGCCGCGCGGCGCCACGGGAGCATCCTCCATTCTCGCCGGTCACATCTCCACATGTCGGCGGAACTGTAATCTGTGTCGGTATCAATTGGGCATAAATTATAGCCATCGAAGGCTGCAGTCAGTCTGTGGCAGAGAAGAGAGAGGAAGTGAGTGTTTGCGGGGTTGCTTTTTAACCCATATATAGGCCTGACGTCAACTGTATCAATGGTTTCTGTACCAGTGGTGCTCAATATTTCATGTCAAGTACCCCAAAAATTATATGTAATTGGCCGCCGACCCCCATCTGAAAATATGTTGTTCCAGGGACCCCTCAGAAGCAAATATTTGAGTTAAAAACGTTCGCTCTGAAAGAATATATATTCAAAGATTTCTTTTGTGCCACATTTTCACGATTTTTCAAAAATAGCAGATCTACAAGCTCGTAGCGCGCCACTCGGTGGCGCGCTATGAGCTTGTAGATCTGCTGTTTTTCAATAGCTAAATCATAACATAATGTTTACGACACCAGATGGGGTTCCCGCCCACAATGGGTTAAATCCCTCAGGCCCCCCTCCGCCCCCCTCAACCACAACACGATATGTAAATGAGCTGTGTGATCTTATTTTGATCAGCTGCATAGTGTGACAGAGAGAGAGCTGCCATGTGGTGGTCGCTGTGTCGGGTGAAAACCTCATCATCATGACCAAAACGGTTCCTTTATAATACTCACATTTAGGGCCTTACAACTAGCCGTTGAACTATTTTAAAATGATTTTCTGAATAGTAAGTAAGTTTAGGGATAAGGGTTAAGGGGTGGCGTAAAGATTGGAGCCCCTAAGAGTTTGGGCGCGCTGCAAATCCAACCGATATGTCACAGTGGTGGAAAAAAGTACTATGTTTTTGTAGAAGTAGAAGTCCGGAATTCACAAGGTCTTAAAGTAGGCCTAGCAAAAGTAGAAAGTAAAAGTAGAAAGTATACTCCCATTTACAAATGTTCTCTTCTGGGAGGAGGGAGGGGGCTTTCACAAAACATTTTTCAGATGGGCATCCATCCATGGCCAAATAGTAATATAAATCATTTTGGGGGTCCTTCATGGCATGAAAGAGTTTTAGAAGTTCTGTACACTACAGATTCAAGTTCACAACCTTGTTTTCAAATACGATGCTTTGTATGGTCCCGTTAAAGGAGAATTCCATGCTAGAAGGCTTTCGTATACCTTTCTTTGTAGTTGTTACGTCCCCCACCAAAGAGGTCCAGGTGTTTTTTTGTGCAAAAACTCCTTATTGGCTATTTTCCCTACCATAAGCCCTCAATGAATTGCATTGAATTGAATGGGAATTGAATGGCGCTATGGGGTGTTGTGCTAATTCGCTTTATTTCCATAGAAATAAGTAGTAAAGTGTGCCGCTTGGGATATTATTTACATTATGAAGAGAGGATATATATAAAAAATAAAACAATGGAGCGATGGAAATAAGCGAATTAGCACAACACCCCATAGCCCCCATTCAATTACCATTCAATTCAATGCAATTCATTGAGGGCTTATGGTAGGGGAAATAGCCAATAAGGAGCTTTTGCACAAAATAACACCTGGACCTCTTTGGTGGGGACGTAACAACTACAAAGAAAGGTAAGAAAGCCTTCTAGCATCTCCTTTAATAGATGGAAAGAACCAAGATTTAGAAGACATTCATAGAATCAGCCTTAAGGTCTTAAGAATGGGATCGACTTTCAACTTATACAGGGACGGAGTAACCCCCACGAGGGCCCTTGGGCCGGTAATCTTTGCAGGGCCCCCCCCCATAGCACACGTGAGTGCGACATTTTAATGTTTTTCCAGTGTTTTTATCACCTTTTTGACCTAAATTTAACAAAATAAATGGCCAATGAAAGGCCCCAGGAGCCCATTTCAGGGTGTCAAACCTATAGTACCTGACAGTCCAATTTCCCTGAAGGGCCCGTGAGAGCCAAGGGGCCCCTGGGCCACGGCCTCACTGGCCCAATGGCTAATTTGTCCCTGAACTTATAATAACCCACCTTCCCTCCAACGCTGCAGTGTGGTGCAAAGTGTACAACAAGTTCTGTTAAACAACCGCCAGCCATCTACAGTCCTCTGTTTGTACCACACTCTAATGAAGTATAAACACAGCGGATATAAGGAGGGGCCATTACTTTGCTTTTTATGTATAATAATATACAGAAAAAAAGTTATTATAATTATATAATATTACTATTATTTATTTCACTGAAGATATATTACATCTTCAATTAAATATTCTATCAGAGTGATGTTGATGTGATGTTTGGGGGACACATCCATATTCATGCCGCCTCCATAGTGCCGTTTGCGAGATATCTTTCATTTTACAACGACGGCTTAAATAAGACATTATGGCATACTAATTCAAATGCATGGCGCAGATAACCATGTTTTACAGTGCACACATAATAGACATGTCAACAAATCCCTGATAAACAATGTTGTTTTTTTGTTTGTTTGGTTTTCTGCAATGTTATCATTATCCCATTCTGGCCGGGAACCCGTTGTTGGTGTTTTAACTAAGCATTATTTAGCTATTGAAAAATAGCAGATCTACAAGCTCATAGCGCGCCACCGAGTGGCGTGCTATGAGATTGTAGGTCTGCTATTTTTTATTTAATCGTGAAAATGCGGCACAAATCTTTGAATATATATTCTTTCAGAGCGAACGTTTTTAACTCAAATCTTTGCTTCTGGGAGAGTCCCTGGAACAACATATTTTCACATGGGGGTTGACGGCCAAATACAGATAATTCTGGGGGTCCTTGACATGAAAAAGGTTGAGCACCACTGACAGGTTTAGGATATATATTCTTTCAGAAGACTGGCCTAAATGGGTTATATATACAGTCAGTAAATGCTTGCAGGATGAGCTTCTTGTGCATGCAGAGAATCACGTACAGTTTGGATATTCTTCCGCAGCGGGCGCGACACCCTGCTATCAGCAGATATCAATCTGTGAGCTTCACAGTGCCCTGACTCCAGAAGGCCAGTTATTAATCCACATCAGTCAGCCTTTTCAGACTGATGGCACATCATAAGAAATGTCAACATGCCTCGTGATAACCACTTTTACACTTGACTGGCTTGTATGCATCATGCATGATATATATATATATATATATATATATATATATATATATATATATATAGATAGATAGATAGATAGATAACACACACACACACACACACACACACACACACACACACACACACACACACACGTCTGTCCTCGGGTGGAAAAACCTAATGTCCAAGACTGTAACTTCACAGGTTTCAAATATAAAAATAGCTAAAAATTAGCATATCGACAAGCTCAAAATGCGTCTCTTTTGCGCCACATGCGTGTCAAGCTTTTAGAATGTAGATCTGTTACTCTTGATGCTTTTGTGTCACATCTCTGGACGTAAAAACAGATGGTGTGTGTGTGTGTGTGTGTGTGTGTGTGTGTGTGTGTGTGTGTGTGTGTGTGTGGCTTACTGGTTAGTTTTCACATACCCGTTAAAGGACCACTTCACCACTTTTCAACCTATCTTCATATAATAGGTCCTCACTAATAATCATGTGTGAAATGGCACGATTTTTCTCTACTCAGTCTGTGTCTCATATAGGATCAGGGCTGTGGGCAGTTTAGAAACCGTCCTCCAGTGACATCTGAAAAGCTGTGTGTGTGTGTGTGTGTGTGTGTGTGTGTGTGTGTGTGTGTGTGCGTGTGTGTGCGTGCGTGCGTCATAAAGCAATCAGAACAGCTCCCCTACATCGTGTGGTGTTGTTAACATAAGACATGACAGCTTCCCGCTGCCCAAAGATGACAGCAGGAGGAATAATCTCGTCTATCGTGCATCATTACATGACAAACAGCACAGCCTCTGCTCTCCTGACAGACAGGTAACTGTCACGTTCACTGGCATTTGATGAGAACTCAACGGGAAACATTCAACTGACAAAAACGGTTTCGGTTATTTGAGAGCACAATGTTGTGTGTTTCTCAGTTGCCTGTGTGTGTACTGTGCACGTGCGCGTGTGTGCATGCGAGATTTAGCCACGGGGCTAGTCAAATTCGTTTTCATACATAATTCGCTGAGAAGGCTGTTTTTGAGGCCGTAATTTATTTTTCCCTAATTGCGAATGCGACAGAAACAAGACATAGTGTGTTACACAACATTGCATTCAATAAATAAATAGCCTCGCTTTATCTCCAGCACAGAAAAGCCTTCAGAATTCAGCTCAGAAAGCTGTGTAAAGAGAAAGGGAAGTTATGCAAAACACTTGTTTTTTTTTTAGTGTACACACACAATTATCAAGACAGATCACTTCATTGTGTTTGTGTGCATCCGCCAAGAATAGTTCTCTTGTTTTTTGCGAGGTGTTGTGAGTGACCTGGCAGATCGGCTATTTTCACTAGTTTGGGTCGCGGGAGGATAAACTGTATCTCTGTGAAAATCACGGTGTGCAGTGGTGCACACAGTGGTGCACACAGTGGTGCACACAGTGGTGCACACAGTGGTGCACACAGCCGTGCACACAGTCGTGCACACAGCCGTGCACACAGCCGTGCACACAGTGGTGCACACAGTGGTGCACACAGTGGTGCACACAGTCGTGCACACACAGTCGTGCACACAGCCGTGCACACAGCCGTGCACACAGCTGTGCAACACAGCCGTGCACACAGTCGTGCAAACAGTCGTGCACACAGCCACGCACACAGTCGTGCACACACAGTCGTGCACACAGCCGTGCACACAGTCGTGCACACACAGTCGTGCACACACAGTCGTGCACACAGCCGTGCACACAGTCGTTGCACACAGCCGTGCACACAGTCATGCACACACACAGCTCGTCTGCTATCAATCACCACTGACAGGTCTCCACCGGTGTGTCTCCTCTCGTGACATTATGAAATACGTCTTGCCACTCTTCCTGTCTCCATAGGAGGAGGAGGAGGAGGAGTGAGAAAAGATTGAATCATGTTCATATCACCCAGAACTGACACCGTACAGTATGAGTGAAACGTTCTGTTTTAGAGCACACATACTGTAGGGCCTACTCTGTAATTTGGTGAGAAAATGTTCAGCTACAGTGACTGATTTGTAGCATTTAAATCGTCTTTTAGCTCCGAGTTGTTCAGAGGCTTCGTGGATGTGTAATTAAAAATTTGGGGCAAATCGGACGTCCATACTGTACTAATGATTGGTGGCCTTTAGCCAATCGGAATAATGGAACCTGAAACAGCTTGATCACATGACTCCAGAGAGGTGTATGTGTGTGTACTGAAAATGCAGAGTCTGTTGAAGGTTTCAAGGTCTTGTTAAAAACTCACTTATTTAGGTTACATTTTTATCTTGTAAACTTTTATTTTCACCATCATGGTTGTCTTGTTTCATTGTTGTATTCTTTGTTGTGTTTGCTCCTTTGTGCCTTGTTTTAACTTGATTGTTTATATTGTTGTTTTTACTGTAGGCCTACAGCACTTTGTAACTTTGTTTTGAAAAGTGCTCTATAAATAAAAATGTACTTACTTACTGTCCTGATTCGTTAGAGTTTAGGATGGAGTAGCAAGAAGTGTGTTTTCATGAAGATGCTAAATGGTGTAAAAATCGAGTCAGGCATAATTTAATTGGGCATGGGTTTATAGTCACGTCGTCATCCAAGGGGATTATGTACGAAGGCACTGAATGCCTTTGCAGCATTCATTCGTATAGCATTGATCATCTATTTTGGAATGGAATCCTTTGACGGCAGACAGCAGAGAAGAAGGCTTTTCAAGGCACAGTGATAACTCGTATGCAAAAATAGACTTTCGTTGCAAACAATGACACCTTTTGCCAGCCATATATATATAGCATCCTTTTATTGGACAATATCCTCTATGTCCACGGAAGGAAAAAAGGAAGCGGATTTTCTTCGGTAAACAAAAACATGCACCTCAGCCCCCAAAAACAGCCTTCACTCCCTCCTCCAGAGAACAGAGATATTGTCTCTGTCGTCGTGTTGGAAAACATCATATGTCCAAAACAACGAGTATCCAAAGTAACAGATCTACAAGCTCTAAAATGAGCTTGCAGATCTGCTATACTTCTGATGCGTTCGTGTGACGCTGAGTAGCGTGGTCAAGTATAGGGTATTCATTTAGAGGAAAAAAACACAAAAGGTTAACTTAACCCATTCTGAACGGGAACCCCTTTTGGTGTCAGCATCATGTCATGCTTTAGCTATTGAAAAATAGCAGATCTACAAGCTCGTAGCGCGCCACCGAGTGGCGCGCTACGAGCTTGTAGGTCTGCTATTTTTGAAAAAAATCGAAGAACGACTGACATTTTTAGAATCTGATCTCAGGTCAGAATGGGTTATAATAAGACCAGTGTGTGTCCAGTGGAAACCTCGTGTGAATCTGATCTCAGGTCAGAATGGGTTAAAACATGGAGATAAGAGGTGTCTGCCCGGCGACACCAACGATATAAACCCCTTTTGTGCACATTGACGTCACAGATCTCAGAATGCCTAAGAATATAATATAAGGCGCTGGATATCAGTGGGGTTTTCTTTTCTCTCTCACTTTTCCATTCCTTTTGAAAGGAAAATGCATGTTAGTCCATAGTATAGCCAGCCCATAGATCCCCATTGTGAACCCGGACATGTTGAGTAGCTAACTAGGCTACAGTATGTGGTATCCGAGGCTACTGTACGTCTCTCACAGACGTCGACAATCTCCGAGTGAAACCAAGAGCCACGTGACAGCCTGCCTGTCAATCCCAGACATTATCCACCAAAAGGTATAGCCTACAAGTGAACTCAGGGGATTATAGACATCAGAGGGAGTATAAATTGCTTTATTGGCTTTCCATCCACCCACATACGGTAGGAACTTCTGGCTGTTGGCAATGCCTTTCAACGGTGATGGAAGAAGTAACCTGTTACTCACACTCACAGTTTGTACTAATTAAAGGTGTCAATATACCCTGGCTGTTGCAGAAATTGTCTGTTACGTGTTAGCATTATGTTATGCTTTAGCTATTGAAAAATAGCAGATCTATAAGCTCATAGCGCGCCACCGAGTGGCGCGCTACGAGCTTGTAGGTCTGCTATTTTTGAAAAATGACTGATGACTGACATAGAAACATCGTTTTTTCAGAAAACTGTCAGGATGTCAAAGACATTTTTTGAATCTGATCTCAGGTCAAAATGGGTTAAGTACAAAGTTCAGTATTCAAAATGTACTTGAGTGAAGGTATCGATATAGTACTTAAAGTATCAAAAGTACCAGTACCCGTCATCATTGCCCTATGTGTTACTTTAATCCAATCGCCACAACTTAACTTTATTATTATTAATAAATGTATTTCACTTAAACTTTTTTTGTAGAGAGAAGACTTCCGCACACCCGGCAGGCAATTTGGAGCAGGTGCGATGATGACAGAGAGTATACAATGTGAAAGAAGGGACATCCGCACACTTCTGCCACTTGCTAGTTCAGAGCAATTTCATTGAGCAACGTTTCGGTCTTGCGACCTTCCTCAGGCTTGGGCTGAGGAAGGTCGCAAGTATAGGTCCTCACTAATAATCATGAAAAAAAATGGTGCAATTTTTTCCTACTCAGTCTGTGTCTCATAGGAGGGCTGTGGGCAGTTTAGAAACCGTCTTTCAGTGACATCATCGATGGGGAATACAAGCTAATAGAAACTGCAGGCTTTCTAGTCCTGAAAAGATGCAATGCGAAAATGGAAGCCATCGTTCTCACGATAAAGAAAATCTTGTTTAAAAAACAAATCTGCCTAAATGATGATTTCTAAACTGCCCACAGCCGTCCTATGAGACACAGACTGAGTAGAAACAAAATCGTGCAATTAGTGAGGACCTATATTATATGAAGATAGGTTGAAAAGTGGTGAAGTGGTCCTTTAACTGTATAGGCTATTACCAGTAAGTACAGGGCCCGCGGGGATACGGTCAGCTAGGGTTTAAGAAAGTGGTCAGCTGTGATGTTCTGTGTTACATCTTGTGTGTGTGTGCGTGTCAATGTCAACTACTGTGTAAGGAAAGACCGCAGGGGATACTGCCTGACGTTCCTGTGGTGGCGAAAATGCATACAAACACTATGGTATTGATTAATTTAATGTAGCCTATACTAGTAGATGATACTTAACACTCTAAATTACCACCTGTTCTTCACTGACAATCTCATTAGAGACTGCTGACTCATGTAAACCTATTTCAAAATGTGTGAGTTAAAGGTATATTCAGTGATTTCACTCAATAAACCTTAGGTTTCGTTTTTGGCTTGGACCCAAAGCCTTTCGTCAAATCAGGATAGAGAATCAAAAACGAAAGGTTTTTTGACCCCCAGGGGTTAACTGGGAACAGGGAGGAACTTCTTATATGGTCAGCACACTCTATATAGTAGAGAGGATTATCACAATAAAACAAAAAAATAAGTGATATTTGAATTAAGTGAAATCACTGAATATACCTTTAACACTCTAATTACCACCTGTTCTTCACTGACAAACTCATTAGAGACTGCTGACTCATTGTAAACCTATTTCAAACTGTGTGAGTAAACTATAGAATAGAGTCCATTTAAGGAATGACCATCTGTTGTTACTATAGTCCTGAAACTCTGTACACTGCTGAAAGTATACAATATGTGTGGGAGATGTGTGTGGGGGAGAGCTGAGGGAAGCTCTGGAGGGAGACACTAGTCTCTCTCTGGTGTGATGAGATATACAATAAAAGATCCTGATGGTTGAAGTCCTGCTTCTTCCTGATGTTGTTTACTTACTAATAGTAATATCAAAAACTCCCACTGCATTCCTCAGAGCTTTGCGACATACATATCCTATGTTGTGTTGTCATGGCAACACTCTGTGACTGTCACACTTCCTTTGACAGGATTAGAGTATATTAGCTGTGGGCAAAACGTTGGGAAAACCCTGTTGTCCTGACTTGACATAGAAGTATACGTAAGTGAAATGTATGCAAGTATTTTCAATTTCCAATATTTTTTTACTTTTGTACCTTCACTCAAGTGCATGTTGAATTCTGAACTTTTATACTTACGTAACAGAGTGTTTCTATATTACAATATTCATATTTTACTTTTTACATCTGAGTAATTTTTTCCACCGCTGTCAAAAAGGCATGTTGTATGTCAAAGACGTCCTTGCCCTGGTGGGCGTCTAGAGCCTCTGCAGCTGCTCAGTGTCAATTAACCCATTTTGGGCAGGAACCCCTTTTGGTGTTAGCATTATGTTATGCTTTAGCTATTGAAAAATAGCAGATCTACAAGCTCATAGCGCGCCACCGAGTGGCGCGCTAAGAGCTTGTAGGTCTGCTATTTTTGAAAAGTCGTGAAAATGTGGTGCAAATCTTTGAATATATATTTCAGAGCGAACATTGTTAACTAAAATATTTGCTTCTGGGGGGGTCCCTGGAACTACATATTTTGAGATGGGGGTCCGTGGCCCAATAGAGATAATTCTGGGGGTCCTTGACATGAAAAAGGTTGAGCACCACTGACATATAGAAACATATTTTTTTTCAGAAAACTATTAGGATTTAGAAGCCTTTTTTTTAATCGACCTCAGTCCAAAATGGGTTAAAACATTGGCTACAGAACATTTTGGCAGAGTGACTCTTTCAAGACACAACCTATATTACTCTGCCAGAGATATACAGACCACTTCAAAACTAGAAACCAAAAATAAAAACATAAAAAGCACCAATACATTTCCCTCTATGTTCCTTCTGTCTTCCCCCGGCCTTTCTGATAAGTCGAATAAAATTATGTTCTTGTTTTTTTTCATCTTATCATAATATATTCATACTGTGCAATATAACATTCGGGAGGATCAAACCATCCCGGGCAAAATCAAAAGGAATATATTCAACGGGGGTTGTGTGTGTGTGTGTGTGTGTGTGTGTGTGTGTGTGTGTGTGTGTGTGTGTGTGTGTGTGTGTGTGGGTTCCCCTCCTTTTCTGTATTTTTGGTTCATGAAAAAATACAAAATAAATCAAACCATGGTAAAGATATACCCGTGAAAGAGCATACAGTATATAGGCCTATAGTTTTCAGAAACAGAAAACTGAATACACTGAATGTACTTGAAGGAATTATGAATTATTTTCAAGTAATTTCTTATCCCTGTATGACCAGAATGACCATATAATGGTATGGAGGCGTGGGTGTCACACCCCAAGGTATACACAAGACAACTTAGGTCTTCTGATAAAGGCCTTCTTATATCATCCCTGCTACCAAGATGAGAACAACAGGTGATGGAGCCTTCTCCATCGATAGCACCTACACTCTGGAACGAGTTACCTCTGAACTTAAAAAAATGCAGAGTCAGTCGACACTTTTAAAAACCTGCTAGGGTAGGTATACCCTCACAAAAACATGCAGTAATCCTGGTCTCTAAACTGCCTCCCCCTGGCCAGCCGGGGCGCCTGATGGAGGGGAAAGGAACTGGTTGGAATAACGTGTTCCTTCCACGCGCTACGACGTCCAACCAGGGAAACTCCCCCCTGTCAGGTGTAAAGGAGCAACTTGGACACTCAGGCATGAAGGAAGCATGAGTTAAGTCTGTTGCTCTCCCCTTGTCCCCCATATATGGGGACTAGGTCGGCGGAGGGTGTGTAGAGCCCAGGATCACAGTAGATGATTGACACAGGGGTGAAAAATGGGTTACAAAATCGTGGGATAAAAAATATATTAAAAAAAAGAAAAAAAGAAAAGCTGCTAAAAACACACTACTATAGCGTTTATCTCTATTTTTTGTTGAGTTGTTCTGCCTGTAGGGCAGGCTATATATATTTTCATGTATTGTTTTCTGTTGCTTTGTTTCTTATTGTTATTGCTGTTTTTCTGTTGACTGTGTTTTCTTGTTGTATTTCATTATTTTACTTTGTATACAGCACCTTGTAACGGTTGTTTTGAAAGTCGCTTTATAAATAAAATGACCTTACCTTAACCCATTCTGGGCGGGAACCCCTTTTGGTGTTAGCATCATGTTATGCTTTAGCTATTGAAAAATAGCAGATCTACAAGCTCATAGCGCGCCACCGAGTGGCGCGCTACGAGCTTGTAGGTCTGCTATTTTTGAAAAATCGAAGAACGACTGACATTTTTTAGAATCTGATCTCAGGTCAGAATGGGTTAATCAGACCAGTGTGTGTCCAGTGGAAACCTCGTATGAATCTGATCTCAGGTTAATTACCTTACCTAACTAACGGACGGACGGGAGATGCAGACTTCCATACTAAATAAACCGTTAACCGTCACCACCAAGAATATATTGCCTCGTCAATATTACCGATTGATCCAGAGTCCCACGACTAAAAGCCTGAACACTCCGATCGATGGATGCATTGTCTCGGGAACGTCTCTGTCGCGAGGCAAAAACACCGCCAGACATTTCTGCTGGCATTTCACAAACTTTAGATTGCAGGATTAACCTTAATGATTTAGGTCACCGTTTCCCCAAACAGTGACTCAGGGAAAGATGCATGATGTAACTTAATTCATTCTGACCTGAGATCAGATTCTAAAAATGTCTTCTATACATCCTGACAGTTTTCTGAAAAAGCTATGTTTCTATGTCAGTCGTTCTTCGATTTTTAAATTCAAAATCTAAAGTTAATTTACTGTAGATGCCGCAGAGGTTACTTTCAAGGAAGGTTATTCCAAAGCGATAAAATTAGCTTTTCAAAAATAGCAGACCTATACAAGCTCGTAGCGCGCTTGTAGATCTGCTATGAGTATATGAATCGGCCCAAAGGCTTAGGGTTTGTATTCTTAACAATACTTTTACATAGCTCAAATATTTCATAATTATCAAACACATTAATACCCTGCCCAATAAAAGGGTTTGCCAAAACAAATACCATGCATACCAAGCAAACGTGACTAGATAGGACGTATGTATACATATCCATCCACATCCATATGTAAACACATGCAGCTCCTTGTCCTCAACCTACCCCTGATACCAGTCTAGAATCACACCGAGTCAAGCAAGCCTCCATCAGCTTAACCCATTCTGACCTGAGATCAGATTCATACGAGGTTTCCACTGGACACACACTGGTCTGATCAACCCATTCTGACCTGAGATCAGATTCTAAAAATGTCAGTCGTTCTTCGATTTGTCAAACATAGCAGACCTACAAGCTCGTAGCGCGCCACTCGGTGGCGCGCTACGAGCTTGTAGATCTGCTATTTTTCAATAGCTAAAGCATAACATGATGCTAACACCAAAATGGGTTCCCGTTCAGAATGGGATAATTGATGTTCCTTTACTTATTGCTATTCGAGGTGAGTAATGGCAGTCAATTCCTCCCAACTGCCTTCATTAAAGGCCATTCCACAATGGCTCCTCTGGGTCCTGAGATCCATTATGGGTCCATTATGGACCCAAAATTGGTTCCCAAAGTGGGGCCCGGGGTTCCACAATAAGGGTCCTGCATGGAAGGGACCGGCTAAAGTAGTTAGGCCAGTGAATACAAGTAGTGTCACAATCGTTTTAACCACTTTACTATGCTGTTCTTTGGCTTTAAAAAAATATAATATACTTTATACAAGCCTGTCACTTCGTGCTATGCTATATGCTCTTGTACAGTGGATCTGCTATTTGTGGAAAAAATCGTGACAATTTTTGCAAATCTTTCAATAAATGGTAAATGGTGCATTTATATAGCCAAGGCGCTTTACATAGATTGTGCATTACATTCACCCATTCATACACTGATTGCCATGCAAGGCACCAACCCGCACATCGGAAGCAATTTGGGGTTCAGTGTCTTTGCCAAAGGACACTTCGACATGTAGACAGGAGGAGGAGGAGCCGGGATTCGAACCGCCGACCCATGGATCATTGGACGACCTGCTCTATACCTCTTGAGCCACAGTCGCCCCTAAGCTATATATTTAAAACACTTATAACTCAAATCTTTGCTTCTGTGGGTCCCTGGCACACAATATTTCTTTTAGATGAGGGTCCGCAGCCAAACACATCATTTTGGGTGGTCTCAACAATATCTCAACAAAGCATCTTTTGTCTCCAGAAAAGATAAGATGAGATAGTTTTCTCAGTGCTTCGGCGGTTTTAAATTTAATTAAATGTTTTGTCAACGCGACCGACACGGTAGAGGACCGACACGGAGGCAGAGATAAAAGGCATTTCTAAAAGTGCACCGTGATGGAAAAAGTACTCAAATGTGTTACCTTAATTAAGTAAAAGTATCAATACTGCAATATAGAAATACTCTGTTAAAAGTCCGGAATTCAAAATGTATACTTGAGTGAAAGTACAAAACTGTTCAAAATGTACTTAACATGCATGACTCATCAGACCAACTGACTTTTGCATCACATTACATGATCAAAATGAAAGTGAAGTCGTTTGAATATTTTCTGATTATTTGGTTTACATTATTGTAAACTTTTATTGTAAATTATTATTACTGCTTCAAATTCACAGTATCCTCTTATAAAAAAAAAACCCCCAAAAGAAACGTAAAAGTTCTATCTTTGATTTTCAACTATGCTCTGCTGTGGCTTATGGCTTATTCTTCATGTTCAGTTTTGAACATCTCCCAGAGTCTAACCTTATCCAGCGGACGTGCATCTATTAGATATAAAAGGCTTGCAGATAAAAGGGTGAGATGTTTGAAATGTAAATATCGCACAGGTCAAAAGACTCCGACATCACCTCTGATGTCTGATCATATGTTCTGTTTTCAATCTATGCAGTCAAATCTTCAGTGCTATATTTTCAACTCAAGAGTATGTGTAAAAACGGACCCTCAAGCCGGCGTACGTACTTTATCAGTCTCAGGGTTACAGTAAAATGAACACGGAGGATGTTATTGTGCAGCTCTGCATGGGTGAGTTCATGCAGTTTGGTTTCAAAATCCATGCTAAAGCAAGCAGCTGGGGATCTGTAAATTGTAATGTAAACTGTTGCTCATGGGTAGCCCTGCACGAAGCCCAGAAGAACTGTTGCTGGGTATAGCCCTGCACGAAGCCCAGAAGAACTGTTGCTGGGTATAGCCCTGCACGAAGCCCAGAAGAACTGTTGCTGGGTATAGCCCTGCACGAAGCCCAGAAGAACTGTTGCTGGGTAGCCCTGCACGAAGCCCAGAAGAACTGTTGTTGGGTAGCCCTGCACGAAGCCCAGAAGAACTGTTGCTGGGTATAGCCCTGCACGAAGCCCAGAAGAACTGTTGCTGGGTATAGCCCTGCACGAAGCCCAGAAGAACTGTTGCTGGGTATAGCCCTGCACGAAGCCCAGAAGAACTGTTGCTGGGTATAGCCCTGCACGAAGCCCAGAAGAACTGTTGCTGGGTAGCCCTGCACGAAGCCCAGAAGAACTGTTGCAGGGTATAGCCCTGCACGAAGCCCAGAAGAACTGTTGCTGGGTATAGCCCTGCACGAAGCCCAGAAGAACTGTTGTTGGGTAGCCCTGCACGAAGCCCAGAAGAACTGTTGCTGGGTATAGCCCTGCACGAAGCCCAGAAGAACTGTTGCTGGGTATAGCCCTGCACGAAGCCCAGAAGAACTGTTGTTGGGTAGCCCTGCACGAAGCCCAGAAGAACTGTTGCAGGGTATAGCCCTGCACGAAGCCCAGAAGAACTGTTGCTGGGTATAGCCCTGCACGAAGCCCAGAAGAACTGTTGCTGGGTAGCCCTGCACGAAGCCCAGAAGAACTGTTGCTGGGTATAGCCCTGCACGAAGCCCAGAAGAACTGTTGCCCGGTAGCCCTGCACGAAGCAGCTGGGGATTTGTAATGTAAACTGTTGCTGGGTATAGCCCCGCACGAAGCCCAGGAGACTAATGACGTTGACAACACTGGTCGAGCACATGCAGTGGTCTTCAACAGACCCTCTAGGGCAGGGGTGTCGAACTCATTTGGGGCGAGGGCCGCATTGGTCAAAAGGTCACTTGATGGGGGCCACAACCAGTTGCGGACGCACGCTCGATGTCTCAAGCCCAACACACACCGGCTCCGTCCGACCCCTAGAGTCTAGGGGGTCCTCAGAATTACGAGCGGGTGTGCGATAGGATTATTATTATTAAATATATTAACCACTTGATCCCTATCATCCCTATTCTGCAGGATTATTCACAGAAAATATAGCAGATCTACAAGCTCACACAATCGTTGAAGACCCCCCCAGTTTAGCGATCCCTAATAGTAAAAAAAAATCCTATAGGATTCCGATAGAAAAATCCTATAGGATTCCGATAGAAAAATCCTATTAAAAATCCTATTAGAATTCAATTCTAAATTAGATTTTTTACAATGTGAACTGCTGTGAATAGCCCGTCAGTACAGACTATACACCTTGTGGGACCTATAAAGTCCATTTTTCAACCACTGCTAGCTCTGTTTTCTTACAGCCTGCTTGCTGTGCACATTTACCCTGTAGTGTTGGCGTTCCAACTGGGTTCACATGTCCTATGGGCGATTGGAACTGGAAGGCAGAATTTCAGGGGGAAAAAAACCTCTTCCCGTGGAGTCTGATGGCTGCGTTTGACCCTGTGCCATTGCATTACACATCTGAGTGGCTCTTTCCTGATGTACTATAGCTGGTGGTGAGAAGAAACACTAAAGATATTCAGAGCCATCATGCACACATGCATATTTTTCCAATGCATACTAATGCATAAGTTGTTTTTTTCTCTGAAGTTTTATTTCTGCACTGGTAATCTTAACCCATTCTGACCTGAGATCAGATTCATACGAGGTTTCCACTAGGACACACACTGGTCTGATGAACCCATTCTGACCTGAGATCAGATTCTAAAAAATGTCAGTCGTTCTTCGATTTTTCAAAAATAGCAGACCTACAAGCTCGTAGCGCGCCACTCGGTGGCGCGCTATGAGCTTGTAGATCTGCTATTTTTCAATAGCTAAAGCATAACATAATGCTATCACTAAAATGGGTTCCCGTTCAGAATGGGTTAATAGACTAGACATTAATTCTGACTATAAATGCAAGTTTCTGTCCGTCTGTACGTCTGTAATCCACATAACTCCAGAACCGTTCGTTCCACAGACTTCAAATTTGACACACACACGTTCCACCAACCCACCACAGGGGGGTGCAGTGCCCTGTGGTCCAGAACCGCCCCAAAAATGCATTTCCAACTTGCATCGTTCCAAGTAGGCCAGTGCCCAACGGCCACAGCTGTATAGGCTCCAATGGGCACCACTCTATAGTTTACTCAAATGCTGGTCAAAGTATCTAATTTCTGGAGTATTATTTCAACTCTGACTCAAGGAAAGACAAAAGGGGAATCAGAAAATATTTACATTTTGGGGAAAAGACTTGAAACTATAGTGATTAAAATATAGTCTTTATGAAAATGTTTACTAAGCGTATAAAGTCAAACATCAAGTCACCATTCTAATGGAATATACATAATTTTGCAGGGACCGTATCAACGACACCTAAACACCAGATCTCTTTGTCAAATGTGAGCTTGTAGATTGGCTATTTTCAGTATGATGTTGATGTTTGATGAGAATGCCTTGAATGTCTTTGAATCTCTGCTCTGATAATACATCGGGAAAGTTCAGAGATACGATCAGCATTAAAGCTCAAATATATAAATATACAATATTATAATGTCACCATCCATATCTGGAGATATATATCTTCTGTTTTTCAAAAGAAACAAACTTCCGTCCTCTTGATAAATCCTTGGCCACCACCAATGTTGTTTTGCACATTCTGGATGAAGATTTTCCTGTTCCTCTCAACATTCTTCAAATGAATATTAAATGTGCTGCTTGAAAGAAAGTAGAAACCCTTAATCTCTCATTCTATCCTATTCTATCGTTTGTAACCGTTTACACAGTAATGGCAGCTGTTGCTGTTTAATGTTTCAAGCAAAGCGGCACCCGGCAGTCTTTTTTCTAAGCAGTTTAAGACGTATGATCACGTCTCTTTGACTGTACAATAAACAAAGATTATACGACCGGTAGAACGAGAGCTTTCTTTGCCTTCTGGCTCAGCTCTGTTCTTCACAACAGATTGGTGGTAGTGCATTGGTTCTCAAAGTGGGGTCCGGAGACCCCCTCAGGGGTCTGTGGAAGAGGTTCCAGGAGGGTCCCCAGCAAAAACAGTTAAAAGATGGAGCCTAAAACATGATCATCAGGTATGTACGTCTACTCGTGAAGTAGACGTACATAAAGCTGCCAAGATGACCATGGTTTCAACACAATGTATCAACTGGTCTGCTGCTTGCCGTGATAGAAGACTCACTATAAGAGAATATGTTTTGGGTCGCAGAACATTTGCTCAACCAAACGCATATACGCATGTACGTGACGTCGGATTCTTTTCCGGTGCCTGGGCTGCGTCTTTATGTCATCTATATCTCGTTTGAGATTTTCAGCCGGAGAATCAGAGAGTTTGTCGCATGTTGTGGCAAAAAGAGTGCTGAGCCAGAAGGCAAAGCTCTCAGTCTCTACCAAGCAATCTTCGCATACCCAATACTCTCGCCTATCATCATGAAGTGTGAGTCAGGACTGAAAGAATAAGGTGGTGGCAAGGCTGGCACCTCCCTCAGAGATAGGGTGAGAAGTTCATCTCCCTCAGAGATAGGGTGAGAAGTTCATCTCCCTCAGAGATAGGGTGAGAAGTTCATCTCCCTCAGAGATAGGGTGAGAAGTTCATCTCCCTCAGAGATAGGGTGAGAAGTTCATCTCCCTCAGAGATAGGGTGAGAAGTTCATCTCCCTCAGAGATAGGGTGAGAAGTTCATCTCCCTCAGAGATGGGGTGAGAAGTTCATCTCCCTCAGAGATGGGGTGAGAAGTTCATCTCCCTCAGAGATAGGGTGAGAAGTTCATCTCCCTTAGAGATAGGGTGAGAAGTTCATCTCCCTTAGAGATAGGGTGAGAAGTTCATCTCCCTCAGAGATAGGGTGAGAAGTTCATCTCCCTCAGAGATAGGGTGAGAAGTTCATCTCCCTTAGAGATAGGGTGAGAAGTTCATCTCCCTTAGAGATAGGGTGAGAAGTTCATCTCCCTCAGAGATAGGGTGAGAAGTTCATCTCCCTCAGAGATAGGGTGAGAAGTTCATCTCCCTTAGAGATAGGGTGAGAAGTTCATCTCCCTTAGAGATAGGGTGAGAAGTTCATCTCCCTTAGAGATAGGGTGAGAAGTTCATCTCCCTCAGAGATAGGGTGAGAAGTTCATCTCCCTCAGAGATAGGGTGAGAAGTTCATCTCCCTTAGAGATAGGGTGAGAAGTTCAGTCACCTGAGAGAGACTCAGCGTATAGAGACGTTTGTTCCTTTCTTCGCTTGGAAATGAGCCAGCTAGAGGTGGTCCGGGAGTCCAGTGGACGGATGCCTCCCGAGCGTCTAACTAGGGAGGTCTTTTTCGCTGCACGTCCCACTGGGACTGAGACCCCCCGTGGCAGACCAAGATGGGAAGATTAACATCTCCACAATGGCCTGGGAACCCCCCAGAATCCCCCAGGAGAGGGAAGTCTGGAGCTCTGGAACTGTTGCCCCCGCGACTGATGGTTAAGCGGTTGAAGATGGACTAAGGAAAGGAAAGGTACTATGTTTACCCAGGGTAACTGGACTAAGCTCAAGTACAGTACATAGCGCAAGTACAGTATACAGTACAGTATGTATTTGATTTTCTTTCATGGTATAAGATGAAGAAACACACACTACACACTATGTATTTATATCAACCAAGTAAACACTGACCGTGGCGGTGTCACCACATAATTAATGAACACATAACTACCACTTCAGTGCCGCATTCATTGCTACTCATAGACGTTGAGGGCTATTTTTGTGGGCTGGTATGTGAGCAAAAAGCAAGCTTGCTTAGATTCCATTTAATTACATAAAAGAGTGTGTGTGTGTGTGTGTGTGTGTGTGTGTGTGTGTGTGTGTGTGTGTGTGTGTGTGTGTGTGTGTGTGTGTGTGTAGTCGTGTACCTTGTAAATATGTGTCCTTGTATTGTATCGCTTATGTGGGCATAAATACATGATTAAAATGTGTGCACGTGTGTGTGTGTGTGTGTGTGTGTGCGTGCGTGTGTTTTTGTATCTTTATTCTGCTGTTATTGTCTGAAGGAAGCCAAAAGAAAATACGTTTCACTCTATGGGCTCAATTTTCGTCACGGCTAAATCCCTAAACTTCTTTGCCTTTGTTAATATTTTGAAAAACTAGCCAGTTTACATTGACACGTTGTGAGCTTGTAGACTGGCCTTTTTAACTATTGAAAAATGTTTTGTAAAAGAAAAGGCAAAGACGTTTAGGGATAAGGGGTTTAGCGGTGACGAAAATGGAGCCGTGTGATGGAAACAGGTGTAAACCACTGATCTGCTGTGGTGACCGTCCAATGGCAATAAGCCATGGTCTCCTTTATCAGTTGAACAACATAATTTAACATTTCAATAAACTAATGTATAGTTGATAGG
The DNA here is from genome assembly GCF_963924005.1 of Protomyctophum bolini. Lineage (NCBI taxonomy): Eukaryota > Metazoa > Chordata > Actinopteri > Myctophiformes > Myctophidae > Protomyctophum > Protomyctophum bolini. The sequence goes on along the minus strand of NC_137882.1, from coordinate 3,069,884 downwards.
CTATATAATTGTAGATGTGGAATATATTAATGCTTGATGGAGGACTTCTGTAATGGCTACTGTTGCAGAAATGCATCACAAGTACACCACGTTGTTGTATTAATGTCGTTACGGTTACGGTATAGCTGCTCTCACTGTAGCTGTGAGTAGAATTCTCCATCACGAGGAAAAGGTCTAGTGGGCAGTGATGCCATTATAGAAGCCGAATAGATAGTAATTGAATGACTATCTATGGTTGATGTATTGGGAAATGGTGGCGGGAATTCATACTCTATACTTATACAAGCCCCAGACATACCGATCCATTATCCATATCCCATTCTGACCTGAGATCAGATTCTAAAAATGTCTTCTACATCCTGACAGTTTTCTGAAAAAGATATGTTTCTATGTGTCAGTCGTTCTTCGATTTTTCAAAAATAGCAGATCTACAAGCCCATAGCGTGCCACCGAGTGGCGCGCTACAAACGGCGCGCTTCAACAGCTAAAGCATAACATAACTGCTAACACACCAAAAGGGGTTCCCGCCCCAAAATGGGATATAGTACTCATGTACCTCACATAATAATGCAAAAGTAGGCATCTAGCCTCGCTGCGGCTGGCTGAGAAACCCTATAGCCAGCCAAAGCAGCAATAACATTACTTAGACATTATTATTGCAAACCGATCCCGTGTGAGAAAAGAGGTGGTTGGGTGGGTGGGCCGTTCGATGAGCAAGTGGAGGCAAAGTACAGAGTTCAGCTCTCAGTTTCTATCCTCTCGAATGTATGCTAGTATCAGAGCATGCAGGAGATTGTTGTGCATAACGGAAAAACAGACCAACATGTCTGAGTGATGCTGAAAGGTTTTGCGAGCATGTTAACCCATTTAGGCCTGACATCGGAATTTAAAAAAAAATTACTTGTAGGTCTGCTATTTTATGAAAAATCATGAAAATGTGTGCCTCAAATCTTCGAATATATATTATTACAGAATTACAGAGTGAACATTTTAACTCAAATCTTTGCTTCTGGTGGTCCCTGGAACAGTATATTTTCAGATGGGGGGGGGGGGCGCGGAGGCATATTACATATATTTTTTGGGGTCCTTGACATGAAATATTGAGCACCACTGATACAGGCACATTTAAGGCACATTTTCACGATTTTTCAAACAAATAGCAGACCTACAAGCTTGTAGATCTGCTATTTTTCAATAGTGTTTAGAACACCAAAAGGGATTATTTTATTGTTTTTGTCTTTTTCTTTGATGGTTATGTTTTGGCTCTTTTTAGTGTATAAGTCTCTTGTTTTGTTTGTTTGTATGTTTCTGCTATTGTTTTTTTACTGATCGAACATTCTTGAAATGCTTGTATACCAAAAAAAATCATAATAAACAGCCAACACCAAAAGGGGTTCCACCGTCCACAATGGGTTAACCCATTCTGAACGGGAAGCCATTTTGGTGTTAGCATCATGTTATGCTTTAGCTATTGAAAAATAGCAGACCTACAAGCTCATAGCGCGCCACCGAGTGGCGCGCTATGAGCTTGTAGATCTGCTATTTTTGAAAAATCGAAGAACGACTGACATTTTTAGAATCTGATCTCAGGTCAGAATGGGTTAATCAGAGCAGTGTGTGTCCAGTGGAAACCTCGTATGAATCTGATCTCAGGTCAGAATGGGTTAACCATGTTTACCGGTATATCAGTCACATTCATATTCAGATAAAGAGCGACAGAAATGACTCAATGCATTGGAGGAGTCGGTGGGCGAGACACAGAGAGAGAGAGGGAGCTTTTTCAACGGACATGAATTATGCATTTCTGCAATAATGCCACGTTCCCTCATCTTTTCCTGTCGGGTTCCTACAAGACGTCTGTGATTTTATGAGATTACATAACGTATACTTACATTATACGGCGATTTCAGTCGAGTGGGTACCGTATAACCGACTCCCCCTCATGAATGTGTATATCACGAATAGTGATCAGGCTTTTTTCCATTCTTGACGATATTCAATTACCTATGGATGGTGTGTATATTGATTGGTTATGGGTCAATAATTATGATATCACGTGGAGGGAGAGGAGTCAGTCAACTCGGCACTGCAGAGCAAGTATTGACTTTTTCCCTCAACACTTGATAAGCACAAGATGTGCAATTTCCTCATTGAATTTATGCTAGTATAAACAACGAGAAAATGTCTGTATTAATTTGTTTATAATGCAGAGCACACATCATACATGCATGGCTGATTGGCAAGGCCAGTTCATTTGCATATAGCACATTTCATACACAAAGTGTTACTGTAGGCCTACATGCAATACGGTATAAAAAGCTATTTAACCCATTTAAACCATTTTTAAGTAGTATTTTTTTAAATGTCTTTTTTTTCTGAAAAACCTCATATTTCTACAGTATATCGGTGGTTCTCAATATTTCATGTCAAGGACCGCCAAAAATATATGAAATTGGTCGCCGACCCCCCCATCTGAAAATATGTTGTTCCAGGAACCCCTCAGAAGCAAAGATTTGAGTTAAAATGTTCACTCTGTAACTATATACTATATATATATTCAAAGATGTGAGGCACATTTTCACGATTTTTCAAAAATAGCAGACCTGGCCTTGTATATTGCCTTGTTTTGCTTCATTTATTGCTTTTGTTTTGTTCGTTTTTTTACTTGTGCAGCACTTGGTTCGACACTAGGTCGACACCGGTTGTTTTTAAACGCGCTATAAATAAATTCTGATTTGATCTGATTAATCGGCAGCAAGGTGAGTGAATTAATGACTGCTTCTCTCTGTGTACAAGCAGTGTTTGTTTGGTGGCTTTGGAAGGCGGGAGGGGTTGTTTGATTTATGTTAGAACATTGCACTGCTTGAGATTATGCAGCAACTTTGAAACAAGCAGGCATCGTTGTGGTGAAACAAAATGAAAATATATACAGTAATTGTTCAACAACAATATGTTCCAGTGAAGTCCCAACTAGTGTTCTGAATAAATATCAAAAGAACAGCATGAACTCTTGGGAAGAAGAAACAAATAAGTTACTTTAAAGTTATATAAAGTTGAGCCTTTTAATTATTTCCATATAGTGCTGACGAGAGTATAAAGATTTCCCGTGCGCTCAAAGATACTTAATATTATGTTGATCAGGTAATCTGCCATAGCGCCCGCGCTGTGGCCTTATTATCGATCCACCCCGTTTGACAGATGTAGTGGAACTGAACCGAACGAGGTGAACCCTGGAGGAACCCAACAGGCTGTGGCAGATCGGCGTTTGATCCTGGAATGAGAGAAACGTTAAAGCGATGATCGCTATAACAGCCAGTGCATTAATGCACCTCGAATCATTGGCTCCGTGTGTAAAGAAACGATTGAAAAGGTATTGCTATGTAGGAATGTAAACAACAACGAAAAGAAATAAATTATAGGAGGAAAGGGGAGACATATGAAAAAGGCAAAGAAGAACAGACAGACAAACACATTAACACACTGTGTGTATGTTTTAACCCATTTATGTTATACTTTAGCTATTGAAAAATAGCAGATCTACAAGCTCATAGTGCAGCACACAGAGTGGCGCGCCACGAGCTTGTAGGTCTGCTGTTTTTGAAAAGTCCGAAAATGTGGCGCAAATCTTTGAACAAATTATTTCAGGGCGAAAGTTTTTAACTCAAATCTTTGCTTCTTTGGGGGGGTCCCTGGAACAACATATTTTCAGACAATTACATATATTTTTGGGGGTCCTTGACATGAAAATGTTTGAGAACCACTGACCTAGAAACATGGGTTATTTAATGATGATTTAGAAGACATTTTGTAGAATCGGTCTCGGTCGAAATGGGTTAATTGGAGTGTTCAGACAGCATCATCAGAGAAAGAGTCCTGACTACCAAAGCACCTCATTAGTTAGCGATCGAGGCTGTGGTTGGCTCCGTTCCGATCAATAACCCCAGCTAACAGAGGACACAACACACCTCTAATGGATTCCACCACCGAGCACAAAGAAATCATCATCATCTGCCCTGCAAGAAAGCCGATTGATCGACTGAACGCTGCCGAGGAGCACTCCGAAAGCAACAAGACGATAATTAAACCACCTTCGGTCAACCGTTTTATTATACACGCTCGCTCACACACACACACACACACACACACACACACACACACACACACACACACACACACACACACACACACACACACACACACACACACACACACACACACACACACACACACACACACACACACACACACACACACACACACACACACACACACACACACACACACACACACACACACACACACACACACACACACACACACACACACACACTCACACACACACACTCTATTATAAAGCACATTTTACCCAGAGTTGAACCAAAGTTCTGTCCACGAAGAAATACTAAAATATCAAAAGGCACAACAATACATAAACAGGGCAACATAAGCAAAGCAAAGCAAAGTTCAGATAGACAACAGATGTCTATAATGGTATGAGGACTCCGTCTATGAATACATATATCAAAAGAACACATTCAAAACATGCTCTCTCTTTCATACGCGTGCACACTCAGGCTAGAGGTCTGACCAGACTCGTTGGAATGAAGACTTTGAAGGAATAATTAACTTTAATCTTTGTGAGGTCACGACACTCACTGTAACCTTTGACATGACAGGAAAGGCATAGCCTTTTGGTATACCCAGGCCTTTATTTCCATTTGCTACGGCTAAAAAAAAATGGGCATGACATGGCTTCCATGAGCCTGTTTGAAGCACTAATACACATGACATGGCTTCTATTCCATGAGCCTGTTGAAGTGCCTTTTGCACAAGCTCTCAATGAAAGGTTCCAGATTGCAATATGTTTTTGAGACTACCGGTATTTTTGTGATAGAGAGAGATATAGGTAGACAACTGTATTGATCCCCAAGGGAAATTCAGTGGTAGCAGCAGGCATAGCATCTCAGCGAGAATGAAACAAGGTTACGGGTAATGAAGAAGTACTGGAGACGCTGTGGGCGCTGCTGGGGCCGTGTTCTCTCCTCCTCCACCACGCCATCAGTGCCCATACCCTGTGGGCGGGGTTGGCAAATGGGCCTTTCTGTGTGGATTTTCCATGTTCTCCCCAGTGGTTCCCAAACTTTTTCATTTTTTTCTATAATTTTTACCCCACGATTTTGTAACCCATTTTCCACCCCTGTGTCAATTATCTAATGTGATCCTGGGCTCTACACACCCTCCACCAACCTAGTCCCCATATATGGGGGACAAGGGGAGAGCAACGGACTTGAACTCATGCTTCCTTCATGCCTGAGTGTCCAAGTTGCTCCTTTACACCTGACAGGGGGGAGTTTCCCTGGTTGGACGTAGCGCGTGGAAGGAACACGTTATTCCAACCAGTTCCTTTCCCCTCCATCAGGCGCCCCTGGCCAGGGGGTCCCATTTTTACAAGTCTTTGGTATGACCCAGCCGGGGATCGGACACTCTAACCACAAGGCCACTGAGCTGCAGGTACTTTCTGCTTGTATAACGGAGTATTTCTACAGTGCAGTAAAAGTACTTCTCCCACCACTGTCAGACGTCAGGGGGTTAATCTTGTCCCTGTCGTTGGATTTCGAGCTCACTGAGTCGACAAAGTGGGGTGAGTGAAGCATGATGGGTAGGTGGAGGAAAGGAAAATGAAAGAGAGAGAGAGAAAATTAACCCATTCTGACCTGAGATCAGATTCATACGAGGTTTCCCACTGGACACACACTGGTCTGATTAACCCATTCTGACCTGAGATCAGATTCTAAAAAAATGTCAGTCGTTCTTCGATTTTTCAAAAAATAGCAGACCTACAAGCTCGTAGCGCGCCACTCGGTGGCGCGCTATGAGCTTGTAGATCTGCTGTTTTTCAATAGCTAAAGCATGACATGATGCTAACACCAAAATGGGTTCCCGTTCATAATGGGTTGAAGCATGTGCATTGGTGGTTTGTATAGTACAGTATATGTGCCTGGTCCTCTGCACCCGGCCGTAAAACCCCCTACCGTACATTTAGGGCTATATCTTTGCGCTACCCCTTAAGGCGCATTCATAGTCTGGATTTTCGCTGGTGGAATAGCAACACAATAAAAACAACTTTGTTAGAAAAATAAATAAACACTAAGGGATAAGGGATAAAAAAGTTAAAAACATTAAAAACTGTGAAAAAAGAGTTAGCTATAGGGAAAGCATGTTGAAGAGGTGGGTTTTGAAGGATGGAGGCGTCTCTAAATGCTCTAGGCTATACTAGGGAACTGTGTCACTGTCTGCGTAACTGCGTATGTGTGTCTTGTGTTCATGATAGTGCAAGTCTCCTTTGTGTCTCCATAGGGAACCACTCTTTGGGATGTGACAGAAACAAAACATACCATAGATTAATGAGACGTCATTTTGGAGGTGAACCATCCCATTAACCCATTCTGAACGGGAACCCGTTTTGGTGTTGGCATCATGTCATGCTTTAGCTATTGAAAAATAGCAGATCTACAAGCTCATAGCGCGCCACCGAGTGGCGCGCTACGAGCTTGTAGGTCTGCTATTTTTGAAAAAATCGAAGAACGACTGACATTTTTAGAATCTGATCTCAGGTCAGAATGGGTTAATCAGACCAGTGTGTGTCCAGTGGAAACCTGGTATGAATCTGATCTCAGGTCAGAATGGGTTAAGCATGATGGCAATACTTTTGTACTTTCACGTAAGCAACATTTTAATACCAGACTTTTGTGTGCAACAGTATTGCAACAGTATAGTGCAAGTATTTGTATAATGTGGTACTTTCACTTAACTAAGAAATGTACGTACTTCTGCCAGCCACCCCATGGTGACTTAGAACTCTCGTGTGTGTATACTGTACGTGTCTTTAATCTTTATATTATTTGGCGTACGTTGTCATAGAGAGAGAGAGACAGTCTTTTTGATATACAGTAGGCGGCTGTATTCTGATTTGACTTGAAGCGTGTTTCCCATCACAGTATTTCATGGCACAGCATCCAAGGGATTTTTTTGGCTTTGTACCCCTTCTTCTCTCTGCTTGAACGAAGACTGGGGCAGACAACCCCCCCTCCTCCCCCCCCTCCTCCCCCCTCCCCCCCCCCCCCCCACAACAGAATCAAAAGCCCCCCCCCCCCCCCCTCCCACTTGCACTGACTGAACGCCATAGTTGGTAAATCCACTAAGGCAAATCTCCCCAGTCTCTTAACGCACGCTCCAGAATAAAAAAGGTATTTAGACCTGTTTTAAAGGAGTTCAGGGTCTGCTGCGGAAGGCCCGGCCCCCCACGGTGGGTAGCTTTGGTACCGGAGACCTGGAAGAGGAAGCCGTTTGCAGATCTGAGCGTAGCGGAGCACACGATGCAGCTATCTCTTTTTTTTGGTGATTAATCTATCACTCCAACAATGCTCTTGTGAAGCGGTTTACAGTAAAAGTATGGTGGCATAGGAGCGAAAATAATGTAGTCCCTTGTTTGTGCCGAATCTGGAGAGAGATAGAGAGAGAGAGAGAGAGAGAGAAAGAGACAGACTGAATACAATATTTGCACAGGGGGGGGGGGGGGGGGGGGGGAGGGGGAGGGGGGATTAAAATGCTACACAAATTGACTTTTTCTGCTTTTTAGGTTGACAAGATGCAGTCAGAAGAACTGCTCAATTTGTGGCAGTGGTATTCCAGCACATTCTAACACCATACCATACCATCATATTATTTTGTTTCTGAGTCCTTTCACGTATATATATATATATATATATATATATATATATATATATATATATACTGTGATGAGGCCAAGGGGAACGATTATAACCCATTTCCACCCTATCGGTATGCAACTCGAACAGCGCTGAGTCAGTCGATAATGTGTTGGATAAATTATGTTCACTGACAACTAAGCTCAGTTGACGCTTTGTGGGAGAATCCTCTTCATGTGGACCACGTCCTGGCCGGGGAGAATGTTCTTTTCAGAATAACATCTTTAATCGTCCCCCAAATGCCGCCTTAAGCATGTGCTTTATCGAGCGAGCACCATTGTGTGGATTCCATAATAAGGGGCTTAAAATGATACCGGCCAGGAGTTCTTTGGCTTGTCAGCAGCAGAGAGGTGAAAGAAGTATTCACATGTTTGTTTCAATACCACAATGTACAAATGCTCTATATTACAAGTAAAAGCTCCTGTAGTCAAATATAACTTAACCCATTCTGACCTGAGATCAGATTCATACGAGGTTTCCACTGGACACACACTGGTCTGATTAACCCATTCTGACCTGAGATCAGATTCTGAAAATGTCAGTCGCTCTTCGATTTTTCTAAAATAGCAGACCTACAAGCTCGTAGCGCGCCACTCGGTGGCGCGCTATGAGCTTGTAGATCTGCTATTTTCAATAGCTAAAGCATAACATGATGCCAACACCAAAATGGGTTTCCGGTCAGAATGGGTTAAAGGTCTGCATTGTCTGAAGGAAGCCAAACAAAACAAATAAGTTTCACTCTTATGTACCTGTAAGATGTAACAATAAAGTTACAACCTTGAACCTATAACTCTCTCCACACATTCTTGAGCAGAATATGGTTTGCCAAGCAACCTATATACAGTAGGTCTACTGTACACCCTTCTGATCCATATCTGGTGACCTTGCGACCTTCAGTGTGTGTGTGTGTGTGTGTGTGTGTGTGTGTGTGTGTGTCTCAGGGGACTGACAACCACTGAGCCGAAAATAAATAACTGAAATCTTTAGCTTCAAGTCGGGAACGAACGGAAGCATGGGAGATCTCGTAAATCATGCACACTGACACAGACACATGCACGCACGCACGCACGCACGCACGCACGCACGCACGCACGCACAAACACACACACACACACACACACACACACACACACACACACACACACACACACTTCGATTTCTTTATTTGAGTCCACATTTATAAAATACATTATCAAGGGCACAAATATATAATAAAATAACACACACACACACACACACACACACACACACACACACACACACACACACACACACACACACACACACACACACACACACACACACACACACACACACACACACACACACACACACACACACACACACTAAACCCTCACCTCCCCATATAAAAAGAGAGAGGGGGGGTGGCGGGGCATGAGGAGGGGGGGTTGGAGCTAGGGATCTCTTCAAACAGAGAACGAGGACATATACTGTAAAAGGGAGAAAAAAAAATATGAGCTAAAAAAATAATAATCTACCAATCAATCCTATAACAGCCATTTCAAAGGAGCCAGCCTTGTGGGTGAAGCACAAGTGATAAAAGAAAAGACAGAATAGAAGATGGTGCGTGTGTGTGTGTGTGTGTGTGTGTGTGTGTGTGCGTGTGTGTGCGTGTGCAAGTGCGTGTGTGAGCGCGAGCGAGAGAGAGATAACAGACAGTCATACAGATATGTCCAGATGCCCATATTCATCCCCATCTCCATCACTCCAAGCTCTGTGCTTGAATGAAAACTTTAGAAGTCGTCATGAGAAATCTATCGGGGTATAATCTTTAAGTGGCTTAAAGCTTCTTAACCCGTATCCGGTAAAGATGTTATACTGTTATATATATATATATACTGTTATCCTGAGAGAAGCACCGAAACTCTGCAAGTTGAAAGCAACAGAAACTTGATTAACCCATTTTGGGCGAGAACCCCTTCTGGTGATATAAGCATTATGTTATGCTTTATAGCTATTGAAAAATAGCAGATCTACAAGCTCGTAGCTTGAAAAGTCGAAGAACTGACTGACATAGAAAGACATTAGATTAGACATTATTTTTTAGAATCGGATCTCAGATCGAAATGGGTTAACGGGCCCCCTATACTGGAGCGAAGCAGACAGATGGTGAGCGTGCACACACAGTCGCACACACACGCACACGCACACGCACACACACACACACACACACACGCACACACACACACACACACACACACACACACAGTCCAACAATCTTCTCCCTCAGCACTGCTTCCAGTTGACTATACAGACAGAGAGAGACGGTTTCTTGTTGCCAGTGTTTTCTGAATTTCCGGAGGGACCCAGATCTGGCGGCCAAATCAAATAATTATGTTCTCCAATCCGACTGCTTTCTCAATTTGGCCGCAAACACCCCCCCCCCCCCCTCCCGCCACCTAAAGAATATTTTGTGCCGGGCGGGGACCCTCCAGCAGTGTTGACTATTGAAGACTGCAGAGTGTGTAACAACAACAGCTAGTTTCTTTCAACTCACTTCCAAATTACAAATTAGCCAGATAGCACCACCAGCACCCCATCATAGCATAGCAGCAGACAGCATGGGCACAATCAATCAATGAAAATCCATTCAGCAAAAAAATTACAATTCAATTATATGACCTTTGATGTCTTCATTTCAATCATGTAGTAGACTATAAATCCATAATCAGACACTGTTGGGGAGTCGCCCGCAGTTTAAAGCTGAAGTCCTCAGGATACAACTGTTGTAGGCCTACAGTACATACAGTACAGTACAGTACAGTATATAGGCTTGGCTATAGCTCCTCTAGGGACTGCATGCTCACTTCCTTCCTTTACAAAAACTTTGCGATAGACGTTTGGCATATTGTGAGGCTAACATTTAGGATACTCTCAGAGAGGCTTCTCGTTAATATTTAATCATAAACAAAGACGCGAGTTTCTGGGGTGAAGAAAAACAAATCTGCCACATTCTAGAAAAAACAAGAACATGATGTCAGGCCTCAGGCAGGCATGACCAATCAATCTATGCAGGTACAGATGGACAAACTAGGCAGTGCCAGTGGCTACGGATCCAAATAGGAAAATTAATAATAATAATAATAATACACCCACTGCTGTATTTTTTTTTTCTAAATTGAATGCAGTGATTGCATTTCACATATTGTTATGCTATGACGCTACTGCCATATTTAAAAATAATAATAATACAAAAAAGTGTTTAAGAAACATAGCTTTTTCAGAAAACTGTCAGGATGTATATAGAAGACATTTTTTTAATCTGATCTCAGGTCAGAAACATCATGATTGCTCCCTCTAGTGTTGTGGAGAACTGTCCCTTTGCAGGTTGACATCCTTCAGGAACTGCATCCATCCATCCATTAAAGGAGAATCCCATGCTAGAATGCTTTCTTATCTTTCTTTGTAGTTGTTACGTCCCCACCAAAGAGGTCCAGGTGTTTGTTTGTGCAAAAACTCCTTATTGGCTATTTTCCCTACCATAAGCCCTCAATGAATTGCATTGAATTAAATGGGAATTGAATGGGGCTATGGGGTGTTGTGCTAATTCGCTTATTTCCATCGAAATAAGTAGTAAAGTGTGCCGCTTGGGATATTATTTACATTATGAAGAGAGGATATTTACAAACAAATAATAATTTTGAGCGATGGAAATAAGCAAATTAGCACAACACCCCATAGCCCCATTCAATTCCCATTCAATTCAATGCAATTCATTTAGGGCTTATGGTAGGGGAAATAGCCAATAAGGAGCTTTTGCACAGAATAACACCTGGACCTCTTTGGTGGGGACGTAACAACTACAAAGAAAGGTAGGAAAGCCTTTTAGTATGGAATTCTCCTTTAATGCACTTCAAACCACAGGCCGACACAGCAGTTTTCCCAGAGAAACTCTGAAAGTCAAACTCTGCAAAGTCTAACTAACCTCCAGGACAAACGAAAGCACCCATGGACACACTATCCAATCTATTTGTTAGTGCTATACTGTGCTTACCAAATTGAAATTACACCCAATGGCAAGGTCTACATCAGTGGGGCGTTTTGGCTTCATTATAGGCTCTGAGCAAACGGCGGAGATCTTCCAATTAACATGCACGGTTAGACGTGTTTGCCCTTCACTTGAAACCGGCTCGTACTTAACCCATTCTGACCTGAGATCAGATTCATACGAGGTTTCCACTGGACACACACTGGTCTGATGAACCCATTCTGACCTGAGATCAGATTCTGAAAATGTCAGTCGCTCTTCGGTTTAAAAAAAAAATAGCAGCAGACCTACAAGCTCGTAGCGCGCCACTCGGTGGCGCGCTATGAGCTTGTAGATCTGCTATTTTTCAAAAGCTAAAGCATAACATGATGCTAACACCAAAATGGGTTCCCGTTCAGAATGGTTTAACTTGCACGATAATGATCTCTTCACTGATGGCTTCACATAAGCTTGTATTAAAATCTGAATTATCCGATCAGCCAAATGTTTAATGAATTTAAATGAGTTCTAATCTATGGTTGATGGTTGATTTTTTTTTTTATCTGTTAAAGTTAGAACTGTTTGTATTGTGCACTGATAAATCTTGCACGCCCGTGGGTGGATGTGTGAAACACAATTTAGTTTTTATGTGAACGGTAAAAATGACAAATAAACATTGTAACAAGTAGAGCTACAATTATAGGCTATAGCCGCAATTTGCAACGTTAGATCTTTTTGAGTGGTGCAACCACTCCAAAGAACAGCAATGTCCGTGTTCACCTGTGTGACTATGAGTACCAGTAGGGGCGCTGTTGTGCCAGAAACAGAGAGAGATAGTGCTGCACTGTTGCCTGCTAATGAGAGAGAGAGAGAGAGAGAGAGAGAGAGAGAGAGAGAGAGAGAGAGAGAGAATGAGAGAGAGGGGGGGAGGGAGTTTGCACCACTCAGTTCACACGGGTGTAATTTTTATATAATGGGTTGAATCTAGAGTTGCAATACCCTCCATTGACAGCCCATTGATCCAAATGGACATTTCCGATCTGCTTGTATTATTTAACGGCATTAAACCCACCCACATTGCAGCTGTAGCCCCTGCAGGGCAAGCTTGAATGATCCTCTTTCAATCTGCAAAGCGTTTGTTTCATAAAACTCCACTATATAAGACATGTTATGAGCTACTTTCTGTACAGGTGATTCTTTTTCTAAAGTGTTGTAAGCGCTCTTTGAAGGTCACTGAATGGTCCAAGGAGCACCACGAGACATCAAATGTCTCTTCTGGGTCACAGGCTAAAAGCTTTTGGAACCAGTTGCTTAGGAACCATGGTGGCTTTAGTGACTCCAACCTTCAGAGGGCAAGGTAAATAATTACCTGTTGCTCTTTTAACATTTCACAACAGCTTGGCTTCAAGGTCAAAATGCGATCGGACGTGTTGTGAGCTTGTAGAGTAGATGTATAAAAAATCACACCTGTGTGAACCGAGTGGTGCAATCCCCCCCCCCCCCCCCCCCCCCCTCCCCTCTCTCTCTCTCTCATTAGCAGGCAGCAGGCACAGCAATACCCCTCTCTGTTTCTGGCGCCCCCTACTGGTATTATTAAGTCACATACTCGTGCTCATGAATGATACATGATACAGGTACACAGACATTGCTGGTTGTAGGAGTGGTTGCACCACTCAAAAATAATTTGGAATAGAGCACCGAAGTCCTGATGTCATTGTCAGTAGAAGGCGCCAGTCCACAGGTTTGTGTACTTTTTTATTTGCATTGAAATCCCCAATTTTAGATCTCTTCATATACCAGAGACTAACCCAGAGACTACATTTCCGGGTAGGCGGGGTCAGTGGCGTAAATTAATTAATTAATACCCCTCATTATTATTTATTAATTATATACTCATGTTTGCCTTCAATTTCCTACAAATATTAAGGTCAGGTGTCTTAGAGATTGACAGGTGTAATGTCAGGCTGCTATACAAGACACTTGATCCCATCACACCTAAAAAAAAATATACTGTAGTGTACATAAAAATCACACCTTCTTTCAATGTCTGTGTTTACACAATGTCTGTGTTTACACAATGTCTGTGTTTACACAATGCAATGTCTGTGTTTACACAATGTCTGTGTTTACACAATGCAATGTCTGTGTTTACACAATGTCTGTGTTTACACAATGCAATGTCTGTGTTTACACAATGTCTGTGTTTACACAATGTAATGGCTGTGTTTACACAATGTCTGTGTTTACACAATGTAATGTCTGTGTTTACACAATGTCTGTGTTTACACAATGTAATGGCTGTGTTTACACAATGTCTGTGTTTACACAATGTAATGGCTGTGTTTACACAATGTCTGTGTTTACACAATGTCTGTGTTAACACAAAAGTTCAAAGCTGGCCATCCATTGTCAATGGCATTCAATGTTTGTGTTTACACAAACCCTCAAAGCTGGACATAGGAGCACTCCTCAACAACCATAAAACAACAACATGCACACTCTCCCAGACAGCCTACTGGTATTAAACTTAGGTATTAAAGTATTAGTGTTGAGTATTGAAGACTCCAGAGTGTGTAACAACAGCTAGTTTCTTTCAACTCACTTCCACATTACAAATTAGGAAGATAGCACCACCAGCACCCCATCATAGCATAGCAGCAGACAGCATGGGCACAAACAATCAATGAAAATCCATTCAGCAAAAAATTACAATTCAATTCTGACCTTTGATGTCTTCAAACACGTAGTAATCCATAATCAAGGGCTGAACGCTGTTGTGGAGTTGCCCAGTTTAAAGCTGAAGTCCTCAGGATACAACTGTTGGAGGCCTACAGTAGGCTAGCTCCTCTAGGGACTGCATGCTGACTTCCTTTCTTTACAAACACTTTGCAATAGACGTTTGGCATATTGTGAGGCTAACATTTAGGATACTCTCAGGGAGGCTTCTCATTAATATTTAATCATAAACAAAGATGCTAGTTTCTGGTGTGAAGAAAAACAAATCTGCCACATTCTAGAAAAAACAAGCACATGGTGTCAGGCCTCAGGCAGGCATGACCAATCAATCTATGCAGGTACAGATGGACAAACTAGGCAGTGCCAGTGGCTACAGATCCAAATAGGACAATTCATAATAATAATAATAATAATAATAATAATACACCCACTGCCATATTTTGCTAAATTGAATGCAATGATTGCATTCACATTATGTTATGCAATGACGCTACTGTCATCACAATGTTTTGTCGGGGCAACATGATTCGGTTAACTTCATTCAATTTACTATTAAATGTTTCAAATAAATTATGGCAACATGATTCAGTCATCCTGCTACCCTAATAGACAGGGGTTACATGAGCACATGGCCGTTCATTCGTGCTCTATCTCCGACCAAACCACACTTCCACCACACATCTCTCTATGCAAAAAAAAACCTGCACACTCCCACAAAACATATAGACTACATTGCATTCGCCAAAAATGTCTTATTTACTGTTTAAATATTACTTTTCTGACCTAATAGACAGGGGGTACATGAGCACATGGCCGTTCATTCGTGCTCTATCTCCGACCAAACCACACTTCCACCACACATCTCTCTATGCAAAATAAAACCTGCACACTCCCACAAAACATATAGACTACATTGCATTCGCCAAAATTGTCTTATTTACTGTTTAAATATTACTTTTCTGACCTAATAGACAGTTGGCCGGTTCAAGTCCCATGTCATGACATCAAGGTGCTGGGAAGGACCATCGGGAGACGGTGCTCTCTCCCCCTGTTTCCTGAAAAGTAACGGTTGGGGGTTATGCCGTACGATATAGGCTATAGCCCACGGTCCAAAATGATGAGAAACAAGGATAACTTTTTTTTTCAAAATTTCAAAAAACCCATCGTTTTTTTCATTTATTGAAATTTGCGGAAATTGCGACATTGCGGAAATGTTAATTGCTGAAATTGCGGAATTGCGGAAATCGTAATTGCGGAAATTGCGGAATTGCGGAAATGGAAATTGCGGAAATTGCGGAAATTGGAAATTGCAGAAATTGCAAATTGCGGAAATTACGGAAATTGCGGAAATTACAAATCGCGGAAATTGCGGAAATTGCAATGCCATGGACCAATGAACCATGTAAATACAACACATTGAGCAGGGCACTGCAGGGAGTTGCACCCCGTTCCGGTAAACCAGAAGTACGACACCAGTGCCTTAGTTTTTGTGTTGTCATTTACAGGTCCTTTCGTTGAAATGTAAATTTTACATTTCAACAGTGTGTGTGTGTGTGTGTGTGTGTGTGTGTGCACACTTCGATAACCAGTGTTGGACCTGTAAGGGTCCATTTGGTTGATGAGAAACGAGGATAACTTTTTTTTCAAAATTAAAAAAAACATGGGCTATAACCCATCGTTTTTGTCATTTCGTCATTTTGCTGCAGCTGCCCGTCGCACAACAGAAACTGACATGTTAATTACGTTGTTTTTTTTATTTATTGATATTTAATGTTTCGTGGTTACTACGAGTCGAGTCACTGCCAGCTGAGCTTATGTCAACGAGGAATCTCAGGAACGCAATGTGTTGACAGCTGGGCGTGATTACATTAAGCAAGAACAAAAAGCATGGGGAATACGTAAAAACATTTATCATGAAACATGCGTAAGCTAAGAAAGGTAGATAGAGCAGCAGCTGGTGGAACAGCAGGATGGTAAAACCGTGAGGTTCCCAGTTCAGAGTCAGTGTCAAAGTGCCCTTGAGCAAGACAATCAACTTTGCTTTAATAGGATTTTTTTAACCACTGCATCATGAAATGTTTTTTTAATGCAACAGTATAAGTAGACCTACAACTAAAGCATGAAAACGTATATGCAAATGTAGGAGGAAAAGGGCAGAGGAGATCTGAACACTTGGAGATACCAAACTGATCAGTTTCATGTGTGCTGGACATCAATTGAGCTGATCTACCACAACTGAACTGGCTTAACACTAATTACACTGTGTGTGTGTGTGTGTGTGTGTGTGTGTGTGTGTGTGTGTGTGTGTGTGTGTGTGTGTGTGTGTGTGTGTGTGTGTGAAGGACATGGCATGTAAGGACTAGCCTGGCTAATAAGCCAGACTCAAATCACGCCGCAGGCAATTCTTTTTTTTTTGCCAACGGCTGATTGGGTCTGGCTTATAAACCAGGCTATGTAAGGACAGCATTATGGCATACAGATTAAAGTATACACAATATAAGGTCAAAGTTAAAATAGTAAAAGTAGACATTTATCCCAGAAATGGCTTGACATCAAATTCAACTCATTAAGGCCACGAGTAGCCATAGTATTAAGTGTGAAAATATAATTAGCTTCACGTTGAAGTAGAAGCCGATTGTGTTCGCCACCACTCTGCTTGTTTTTCCAATATAAGCAAGCCGGCCCACATACAGGGGCACTTGATGAGGTTAAACAACAAAAGTAGTAGCTATTTCTTTGCCAATATGAGGACGTGTGAAGCACTTCGTTTTTGTGGTGTAGCTGCATTGAGCACAATTAATTAGGGCATTGTAGTTGCCAGGAGGAATGTGTGAAAGGATGGCGGTAGGGCGTAGGGGGAGTGTAAGACAAGTTTGTCTCTCAAATTAGGAGAACGCCGGAACACAATGGAGTAAAGTATTCCTATCCTGGGCAGCGGTGGCCGAACGGTTTGCGGGGCGGTCTTGATACCGGAAGGTCGCCAGGTCGAATCCCCGGACCGGCACGTTAAAATTACCACCGCTGAAGTGCCCTTGAGCAAGGCATTGAACCCCTACCATGAAATGTTCTATGAGCAGGGTGTGGCTGTAAACAAGCATCTCGAGCTTAGTCTACTTCCCTGGGTAAACAAAGAACTTTGCTTTGCTTATCTGTGGGCTTTCTGAATAAATCGGTCTGTAGAGAAGCACGCTTTTTGTGATGTAGGTAAAAAAAAGTCAGTACTTTGAAGCAGGATTCAAATCCTGCTTCAAGTGCCACCTATATGTAGTAGAAGTGCCATCCCCTTCTACTACATACATATATACTGTAGTGTACAGAGTGTACTTTGTTACATGGCTGTGGCACATTGCACACCCTTCCTTTAAAGGACACGTACACACTTTTATGTCAGGAATGGGTCCAGCACAGAACAGCTGCTTTGAACAGACGCTCCCTTCAAACGTCCTTTTAAATATTTCAGATAAGCATACACGGTTCTGATAGAGAGAACAGAGAGGCAGCCGGGCCGGGGCGGGTTCTTGTGGATATTCCCCGGGTCGGTTGTAACCTTATACACTGAATCAAAGTATAAACATGAGACAGGCTTTGAACTTCACAAGGCTCTGGGCCGACCATCGGGACGACCTTGAGGAGCAGGCCCTATATTCTTATTGAATATGCAACGGAGACAGCTGCTCTTTATATAGGCCAATCAATGTTTGTCCTTTTTTTATTTTTTCGCCGCGAGGCAGATCGTTTCTCTCCGCGGCCCGCCGGTGATGAGAAACCGCTCCGCTAAGTAGAGCCGACAGGTCAGAGTCAAGCAAAGGGTCAAAAAGATTGAACCTGTTTACGATCGATTACACAAATGCATTGTAAACCTGTAGTTCTAAAACACTTGTTCTCGCGCTTATAACGGCCACCCAAATTGATATGTATTTGTCCGCGGACCCCCATCTGAAAAACTGAAAAAAACTAAACATTTAAAATGACACAGACGCTTTCCCAGATTTAATAGCTTAATTAACCCATTCTGAGCGCGAACACCTTTTGGTGTTAGCATTATGTCATGCCTTAGCTATTGAAAAATAGCAGATCTACAAGCTCGTAGCGCGCCACCGAGTGGTGCGCTACGAGCTTGTATGTCTGCTATTTTTTTTAAACCGAAGAAACACTGACATAGAAACATAGCTTTTTCAGAAAACTGTCAGGATGTAGAAGACATTTTTTTAATCTGATCTCAGGTCAGAATGGGTTAAGGCCATGCTAAGAATGGCACTAGGTGTCACATGGACGGACCGCATCAGAAATGTGGACCTCTATGGGGACCTGCCACGGGTCACGGACAAAGTCAGAGAGAGAAGGATGAGGCTGGCAGGGCACTGCATCTGGCACCCAGAACTAGAGGCCAGTAAATTGACCCTATGGGAGCCAACCCTGGGCAAAGCCAGGAGGGGAAAGAATCGTACCACCTATGTAGACGTGCTGCCTGCGGCGCGACAGCTTGTCTGACAACACTGCAGAGCTCAAGAACCTGATGTTGGATTATAGGAATTTGTGGAGGGCAGCGATCCAGGAACCCCCGAGTTGGTGTTGGCTATAGACGTCATTCTCGTAGCAACTATAGCCTGAATCTGTGTCTATAAGACAGTATGAGGACACATTCCAAGGGGGTTGGTGGAATGCTAATGATTTCTTTCACACCCAAACGTACGATGTGCCATAATAATAATAACAGAGAATAGCAGAGATGAGATAATTACTGACTCCTAATGAGCCGAGTCATGATCTATAATTTTAGTATCGAGGGAAAGGAAACCCACACTTTGGCGACAACCTCCAGATTGTAAGTGGTGCTCTCATCATAATAAACACATCTTTTGCGCATCTCTACCTAAAAGGCATCTTGGATTTGTCATCCGCAGCATTTCTTTTTACGTTAAATCAATATTGTACTGCTTGGATGACCCTCTCCATCTCTCTTTCAATAAAACTCTCTCTCTCTCTCTCTCTCTCTCTCTCTCTGTGTCCCCCCCCCCCCCCCCAACACCACCCATTTAGCTGCCCCCTTGACTCATATGGCTTACAGAAGACATTCGTTCTAACCTTTACCTTAGCTTTAACGAGGCCCCTATGGACTTAATGTGAAGAGCACGAGGGGCCCCATACCCTGCCTCCAGAACACTGGACCTACATGTAAGATATAGAACATGTATGTGTTTTACTGACATAGTGGTGTAGGGTACGTGGCAACATGCTGACAGAATGAGCTCAGGACTAGTAAAGGTGTGTGTGAAAGGTGGAAGCACCGTTGCTTGTTTAAGGTCACTTGACATGCATTTTGGGAACAATAGAAAATGTCTGGTGAGGCCAGGAAGGCATACAGTCTTTGACCGCTTACTCACTTATTAATTCATGTTTTGTTTGGATATATATTTGGAGATAATAAAGAGTCTTCAGTTGAACTACAAAACCTTTTTTCTGTTGGATGGAGTACGAGTCAAAACACCCCAGGGCCCTCACCATGTGGAGTTAGACGTTTGGATGTCGAATGCCTCTACATCTAAAAAACAAAAAAAACATATTCAATCAGAAAAGCTCTAAGGTAATATTAATGACATAGTCAAATGTTGAAAATGATCGACTTGTAAAAACCCTTTGCAAAACCTGGTCAGTTATGACCTGGCCTGTGAGAGTGAGCATATAGTCTGACCTTCATAGCTGAGTGGGGTACAGTCAGAGGTCATCTGGAAGTGGGAAGGTTGCCGGTTCGACCGCAGACTCGTCCTGTATAAGCGGTGTCAAAGTGTCACTTAATTAACAGCTCCACCGTGCGTTCACCAAAGCCACCTGAGCAACCATCACCTGGGTGAAGCAGTGTTGATTTTGTCGACTAAAACCAAGACGAAAAATGTTCGTCGACTACCTTTTTCCACTGACGAAAACTAAATGGAAACTAAATGAAAACGAAGCTACGGTGACTAAAACTAAGACTAAATATACTGACAATTTCATCAACAAATAAAAACTAGACTAAAATGCTATAGGAAGGGACTAGTGGACAAGAGACAGTATGAGTAATTTTACACTTGGTTGCATGCTGAAAATAGCCGATGTACAAGCTGGCGTTGTGAGCTTGTAGATCTGCTATTTTCAGCAAATGTAAAAATCAGTCATTACGACGGCATCAAGGCCCGCCAGAATACAGTTTAGTCAACTAAATCACCTCTAGATTTAGTCGGCTAAAACTAGACTAACACTAAAGCATTCCGGGTGACTAAAATGTGACTAAAACTAAATTAAAACTATTGAAGAGACTATGACTAAAACAACACTGGGGTGAAAAAGCACGTTCTCTCCACCCGGGGACCAGAAAATACAGCATTAACTTTATTCTGCAGCCTGTGTAAAAATATATATATATATATAATATATATATATATATAGAATAGCTCTTTAATTGTCAGTCTTTTGGCAGAGTAATGATCCATGCAGCTATAAGATATAAAAAAGTTTGGCGAGATTGCTGTGTTTTGCTGATCAAAATGCTAAAGGCGTCGGAGCCTGACTGAAGAGCTTTATACTTAACCCACGTTGGACGGGAACCCCTTTTGGTGTTTATACTTTAAGCTATTGAAAAATAGCAGATCTACAAGATCATAGCGTGGCACCGAGTGCTGCCGTGCTACGAGCTTGTAGCTCTGCTATTTTTGAAAGATCATGAAAATGTGAACGCTTTTAACTCAAATCTTTGCTTCTGGGGGGGGGGGGGTCACTGCCTGGAACAACATATTTTCAGATGGGGGTCGGCGGCCAAATACATATGATTTTTGGGGTCCTTGACATGAAATATTGAGCACAACTGATATAGAAACATACAGTAGGTACTTCAGAAAACTGTCATGATTTAGATTTTTTTTAACGTCAGGCCTAAACGGGTTAAAAGCCTGCACATTGTGTCAGTTCTGCATTATTATCACATCCTTATACTGCTGCTGCAATAGTTGCATCTGAGAGTCAAAGATCTTTGATGATTTGACTGATGAAAAAGACTTTGAACAAATTCCCCATTTTTTACGGCTCTTTGCGTTACTACACACTGCAAATGCACCATTTACACTTATTCCTAAACCCAGAGAGGAACTGAGTTATAATACGCATGTATAGCTATAATAGTTCTATGAATTATTCTGGATTACTGCCAGGGGCTTTTTAGAACAGGATGCTTCCAAGTTCCAAACTAACGCAAAGAACTAGCTGGTGGTGGTCATCCGACCTGAACTCAGTCTACTATTCCATTCCAACGCCTCGGGCGTTGTGCGCTTGTAGATAAGCTATTTTCCACAATACTTCTCAGTGGAAAAAAATGATGCCTCAACTCTTAGAATTCAAAGCGTTTGTCAGAGCGGGCACCAGTTCAAAAAGGATTATTTTTTGGGGGGGGTGAAAGCTTGGGATCCTTTGATCTAAGCACAACAGGGCGAATTCTCCTCAAGGGCCATCGAGGCAATGCTGCACATCCTGACCCTGAGAACAGCATGATTGAATGAAAATGTGTGTGTGTGTGTGTGTGTGTGTGTGTGTGTGTGTGTGTGTGTGTGTGTGTGTGTGAGTGTGTGTGTGTCCTTCCAACCAGACTCAATATCTCTCTGTGGTAGCCTATAACACATTTCCTCCTCATTGTCTGCACCATGACCACACACACACAAACACTGTCACATATTCTTAATGGCTGCTATGTATATAAGGGAATGTATACATTGCTATAGACACGATTAGCTAAGGACATAAGTTCATATAATGTTTCATCATCTGCCAAAATGTGTAAGCACTCACGTGTTTCAACTGCCATGTTCATGCACAGTAATGGAAATGATGCCTTTTCAGATGTCACAGCTACTGTAATAGGCTACACCAGATATTGTTGTTGTTGATGAGGACAGTAGTAGAGAAGTGGCCATTTTGGAAGTGGCATCATGTACATTTGACCACAGTCTGGAAGAGGCATTCCTTACCAAGGTGCTTAAGTACCAGCGTCTTAAGGATGCTATTATACAGCTTGGCTATACAAATGTAAACTACTTGTGTTCATATTTGGAAGCCTCGGTAATGTCCATAAATCAGTCGTGAGGGGCCTGCAGATTGCAGGCATGCGCAAGCCAAGAGCTATAAGGCATCGGCATAATTCTGTTCAGTGTCTGCAATAATTGGCAGTCGCCATATATGGGACATACTAGCGTCATGTCCAGGGGGTGTACTTGTACATCAAGCTGCCTCACGCTACAGAAACAGGAGATAGGCTCCTGCCCTATGGGCCTCACGGCTCGGCAAGGCTACTTATATATGGAGAAGGCGATGCTTTCTGTACCCGTGATCTGTATCCTGATTCCTGAAGCACTTGTTGTAGAGTTTTCCAAGTTTGCGCATCCACTATTGTTTGTGTTCAAGAATTTCTTGTTAAATGTGAATGCCAATAAAGATGTTAAATGTGTGTGTGTGTGTGTGTGTGTGTGTGTGTGTGTGTGTGTGTGTGTGTGTGTGTGTGTGTGTGTCAGAGGAAGAGAGAGAGAGAGAGAGAGAGAGAGAGAGAGAGAGAGAGAGAGAGAGAGAGAGAGAGAGAGAGAGTAAAGCCTGCTTAGATCGCCTATTTTTGGCACGCAACTATAAGGCATAAGTAACCTGGCGTTGACGCCAAAGAAGATCTTAATTCTCCTCAGTAATTAGTCCCTCTGGGTCCCTCTTGCACTCAAGAGTTGACGGGAAAAATAACTTGAATAAAAAATACAAGAAGAAAAAGCTAAACTTGTGTTGGAGAAGAGAAAAAAAAAGAAAATAAGAAAAATAGATCCGAAATTTCTGCCAGGATGAACTTGAGGCAATGCTGTGGAAAGCAGTCAATGTTATTACATGCAGAAGTACCAATAGTAAAAGGGCATTTTATCAGGTATTTGACTAATCTGGGAACTAAATCGTTACCAAGAATGTACTAAAAGTTTGAAATTCAACTCCTGTGGGAAATTGAGTTATTAGCATAATATGTGACCATACCCATAACATCCTATATAAGGCCAAAAAGTCCAAATTTAATCATTCTTTCAGTAGCATGTGACATATGTATGAAACTAGGGTGTTTTCATGATTCTGAATCCATTCCAAGCATTCGTTTTGCACAAAAAACACTCCTTGGGAGGAAAACGGCCATAGCCGTCATCACATGATGTGATGAGGTCAGTACATTTGGTCAAGTGGATATGGCCTAATTTAGCCCAAGGAGTGTTTTTTGTGCAAAAATGGGTATGGTCACATATTATGCTAATAACTCAATTTCCCACAGGAGTTGAATTTAAAACTTTTAGTACATGTTATTAGACACATTTAGAAACACATTGGTGAAGACATTTCTTGGTAACGATTTAGTTCCCAGATTTCCATAGATTGCTCTTACTACAAGTCTACTAGTACCAAACCTAGTGTATTCTACAGCTGCATATGGGTAGAGAGATATAGATACTGTAGATGACATTCATGCATATCACCACATTCATTCATATTTCTTATCACGACATTCATTCATATTTTTTATCACGACATTTATTCATATTTTTTATCACGACATTCATGCATAATTTTTATCACGACATTCATTCATATTTTTTATCGCGACATTCATTCATATTTTCTATATCACGACATTCATTCATATTTTTTATCAAGACATTCGTGCATATTCGTGAACAAGCTTTCCAACGGTATTAAAGGTTATTTATGAGAAGCATTGTTAGAGATATAACGGACACATATTCTACCAAACATATTTCTGAACTTTTATCCTGGATTAAAATGAATTAATGATCACATATTTTGTTTGTGTCAGCAGTTCACCACAAAGTGCAACTAAAGGGTCTGCCCGCCCGAATGAGTCCTCATGTGTGTTTTAAGCTCACCTCTTTGGCTGAAGCCTTTACCACAAACTGTACAAGTGAAGGGTTTTTCCCCTGTATGAATCCTCATGTGTGTTTTTAGATTACCTTTGTTAGCACAGCCTTTACCACAAACTGTACAAATAAAGGGTTTTTCCCCTGTATGAGTCCTCATGTGAGTTTTTAGCTCACCACTTTGGCTGCAGCCTTTACCACAAACTGTACAAGTGAAGGGTTTTTCCCCTGTATGAGTCCTCATGTGTGTTTTTAGATTAGCTTTGTTAACACAACCTTTACCACAAACTGTACACATAAAGGGTTTTTCCCCTGTATGAGTCCTCATATGAGTTTTTAGTTCACCACTTTGGCTGCAGCCTTTACCACAAACTATACAAGTGAAGGCCTTTATCTCAGCATGAGACCTCATGTGACTGTTCAGATTACTTTTTTCACTACAGAATTTCCCACAAATTGTACAAGTAAAGGGCTTTTCCCCTGTATGAGTCCTCATGTGTTTCGCTAGATAATCTTTCCGAGCAAATGTATGTTCACAAACTGTACAAGAATATGGCTTTTCTCCTGTGTGAATTCTCATGTGTGAATTTAGATGGCCCTTGTTACTACATCCTTTGCCACAAACCATACAAATGAAGGGCCTTTCCCCTGTATGGGTCCTCATGTGTGAAGCTAGGTGATTCTTTGCACCACATGCTTTGCCACAAATGTCACAAATAAAGGGCTTTACACCCGAATGCATTTGCATGTGTTTTCGCACTGTACCCTTGTCACTAAAGCATTTGCCACAAACTGTACAAGTAAAGGGTTTTTCCCCTGTATGAGAAGTCATGTGTCTTAACGCATTGCTACGGAAACCAAATCCTTTGCCACAAACTGGACAAGTAAAGGGCTTTTCGCTCTTATGAGTCACCATGTGTTGCTTTAGCACACCCCGTGTTTTAAAGCCTTTGCCACAATCTGCACAATCAAACTGTCTTCGTCCTTCCACATGTGTCTCGTTTGAGTCGGGTTCGTTTAAAGACGACAGGCCTTCCCAGGTCTCGGCCCAATCCTCATCACTGTTTGTGTCTGACGCTTTAGTGTCGGATTCAGACCAGAGTGAGGAGACGAACTGGTCGTCACTGGTTGGTTGTGAAGTTCCACAGTCCTCCACATCAGCCAGTGTTGTCATGTCTTCAGCTGAGGTACTGGTTACAGGCAGGTTTTCATCATCTTCACTCTTCACTGTGAACTGTGGAGACTCTGCTGGCTCATCCTGGACCAGACTGGGGCTCCTCTGCTGTTCAGGGGAAAACTCCTCTTTACACACAATGACGCGCAGGAAGTCTAGGAGAGATGAAATCGAAGAAAACCAATGATTCTCAAGCATAAACACTTCCAGTTTTGGCTTTTTCATGCTTTTTTTTTAGCTCTGACATAGTTGTTTGCCAAGATATTCCTCCCCACACACATTTGTGTTGTCACTACTGTTGTATCCTACTGACTCACCTGCCCGTGATAAGCCCCCACCAGGAGGTCGTATAGCCTCCATCCTACTGCTCCCGTCCCCCCCAGCCCATAGGACTACGTGCAGTGACAACATCCTCCTCGGCAAGCATCCATTTTTTAACCCATTTACTGCCCTTTGACGACAGTTTTTATTGATTCCGTATGAGACCGCTCTTCACTGTCTGTTTAGCTCTCTGTTGCTATAGGCAACACTCGGCTAGGCTATGGTCCGTCAGTAAAAAGCTTCCCCCTCATCCACTGCCATGCTAACTGAAACTTACCCTTTTATCTGTGATTATTTTCCCAGATTGAGGTTTTTCATAAAAACGGCGATGTTCACGGCTCATAACTAAAGCATCGCTGGCTCACGGTTACAATATCGACGTTTCAGGTGACTTATAGATTGCGGCTAAAAAATTTGCCTAGACGATTTTACTTTAAATATTGATGTTAATATTGACTCCAGATAGTGTGCATATGTAGGTTTGTGAGGTTCTACTCTGTACAGATAGTGTTCAGGACATAGACACTAAACAGGTACAGATCCCAGCACACTCTGACACCACTATTAAACCGAAAACATGCAGGTAGGCCCGCAGCATGGTCGAAAATAGCCAACCTACAAGATCGGCTATTTTATTCTATGTATGGAATGAAAGTGTGAAATGTTTTTTAGCCTACCTAGAGTGTGCAATAACATCACTTTCCCCCAGACAGTGGTGTGTTCTAAATTTCTTCTGTATTCCCGCCCACACCCGCGGCGTACGTGCTCACCACACAATTCAATTCAAAGGAGCTTCATTGGCACGAGAAGACATACGTTTACATTGCCAAAGCAAGTGTCAAAATATAATAAAAACTGTTGAAAATGGGTAAAGTAGGCTATATACAGTTGAAGGGGTACAGCATTTCGTAAACATAGCTATGTCACATTGCGTAATTGTATACACTGGGCAGCACAGCCGAGTCTGTGGCTTTCTTCAGCCATGGAAGATGGCCAATACAACAGTGCTTATTCTGCTTGCATGTTCAGCTGCACTGCTCCTCCCACAAATGCATGTTTCTTAGAAATGGAGGACCATTTTTAAAAAGGGACACAAACAAGCTTTCCAACGGTATTAAAGGTTATTTATAAGAAGCATTGTTACAGATATAACCGACACATATTCTACCAAACATATTTCTGAACTTTTATCCTGGATTAAAATCAATGATCACCTATGTTGTTTGTGCGATATCACGTGTCAACTTAGAAAACACAAGTTACTGTCAGCAGTTCAATCATTCGTTTTTTGTTTTATTTTATGTTTGACCAAAGCATTCACCACAAAGTGCAAGTAAAAGGGTCTGCCCGCCTGAATGAGTCCTCATGTGTGTTTTAAGCTCACCTCTTTGGCTGCAGCCTTTACATCAAACTGTACAAGTGAAGGGTTTTTCCCCTGTATGAATCCTCATGTGTGTTTTTAGATTACCTTCGTCAGCACAGCCTTTACCACAAACTGTACAAATAAAGGGTTTTTCCCCTGTATGAGTCCTCATGTGACTGTTCAGATTACTTTTTCCACTACAGAATTTCCCACAAATTGTACAAGTAAAGGGTTTTTCCCCTGTATGAGTCCTCATGTGTTTCGCTAGATAATCTTTTCGAGCAAATGTATGTTTACAAACTGTACAAGAATATGGCTTTTCACCCGTATGAATTCTGTGTAAATTTAGATGGCCCTTGTTACTACATCCTTTGCCACAAACCATACAAATAAAGGGTTTTCCCCCTGTATGAGTCCTCATATGAGTTTTTAGCTCACCACTTTGGCTGCAGCCTTTACCACAAACTGTACAAGTGAAGGGCTTTCCCCCTGTATGAATCCTCATGTGTGTTTTTAGATTTGCTTTGTTAACACAGCCTTTACCACAAATTGTACAAGTAAAGGGTTTTTCCCCTGTATGAGTCCTCATGTGTTTCGCTAGATAATCTTTTCGAGCAAATGTATGTTCACAAACTGTACAAGAATATGGCTTTTCTCCTGTGTGAATTCTCATGTGTGAATTTAGATGGCCCTTGTTACTACATCCTTTGCCGCAAACCATACAAATGAAGGGTCTTTCCCCTGTATGAGTCCTCAGATGAGTTTTTAGCTCACCACTTTGGCTGCAGCCTTTACCACAAACTGTACAAGTGAAGGGCTTTCCCCCTGTATGAATCCTCATGTGTGTTTTTAGATTAGCTTTGTTAACACAGCCTTTACCACAAACTGTACAAATAAAGGGTTTTTCCCCTGTATGAGTCCTCATGTGAATTTTCAGATTACTTTTTTCACGACAGAATTTCCCACAAATTGTACAAGTAAAGGGTTTTTCCCCTGTATGAGTCCTCATGTGTTTCGCTAGATAATCTTTCCGAGCAAATGTATGTTCACAAACTGTACAAGAATATGGCTTTTCTCCTGTATGAATTCTCATGTGTGAATTTAGATGACCCTTGTTACTACATCCTTTGCCACAAACCATACAAATGAAGGGTCTTTCCCCTGTATGAGTCCTCATATGAATTTTTAGCTCACCACTTTGGCTGCAGCCTTTACCACAAACTGTACAAGTGAAGGGTTTTTCCCCTGTATGAATCCTCATGTGAATGTTCAGATTACTTTTTTGACTACAGACTTTCCCACAAATTGTACAAGTAAACGTTTTTTCCCCTGTATGAGAAGTCATGTGTCTTAACACATTGCTACGGAAACCAAATCCTTTGCCACAAACTGGACAAGTAAAGAGCTTTTCGCTCTTATGAGTCGCCATGTGTTGCTTTAGCACACCCCGTGTATTAAAGCCTTTGCCACAATCTGCACAATCAAACTGTCTTCGTCCTTCCACATGTGTCTCGTTTTTTGAGTCCGGTTCGTTTAAAGACGACGGGCCTTCCAAGGTCTCGGCCCAATCCTCATCACTGTTTGTGTCTGACGCTTCGGTGTCGGATTCAGAACAGAGTGAGGAGACGAACTGGTCGTCACTGTTTGGTTGTGAAGTCCCACAGTCCTCCACATCAGCCAGTGTTGTCATGTGTTCAGCTGAGGTACTGGTTACAGGCGGGTTTTCATCATGTTCACTCTTCACTGTGAACTGTGGAGACTCTGGCTCATCCTGGACCAGACTGGGGCTGCTCTGCTGTTCAGGGGAAAACTCCTCTTTACACACAATGACCCGCAGGAAGTCTAGGAGAGATGAAATCGAAGGAAAGCAGTGATTCTCAAGAGTAAACACTTCCAATTTTGGCTTTTTACCACCTTTTCTCTCCAATATAGTTGTTTTGCCAATTGATTCTTCCAACACACGCATGTGTGTTGTCACTGCTGTTGTATCCTACTGACTCACCTGCCAGTCAGGAGGCCCCCACCTAGTGCTGAACGATTTTTGCTCAAATGCGAATCTCAATTTTCCTCCACAATAATTGACATCACGTCAAGAGTAACATAGCTCTAAATGCAACGCATTAGAGCTATGGACCAGAGCTATATCTGTTCCCAAACTCTGTTGGCCGTGCACCCCCTGAAAATGTCCTGACCTAGCTGACGCACCCCCAACGCCCCCAGAATTGTTATTTGGCCCAAAATGGCCAAAGAATTTCCGGGGGTCCCTAAAAACAGATTTTGGTGTGTCCCCCATACCGTCAGTAAGGAGGAGGAGGAGGTATTGTGTCACAGTGTACTTGTTATGTATTGTGTACTGCCTGAACTGTAGCATACTTTATAGTTAGGCTACGAGAGACATCTCGGTGACAGCGAGGTCAGCCTTGCTGCAGAATTTATGTCTGATGTTTTGTTGTCACGTCATTATGATCCAACACTATATATGTTCCTGTTTGTGTAATAAACTTTGTGAACCTTTAGCGTGATACTGTCTCGTGTCGCGTTATCGTTCTCCCGGGCCCGCCGCCGCTGTCGCCGTACCAAAGGTATACTTCAACCGGAGTATCACACACCACCCAGAACCACACACCACCCAGAACCACACACCACCCAGCCGGCACACACCACCAGTCTGCCAGAACCACACACCACCCAGCCGGCACACACCACCAGTCTGCCAGAACCACACACCACCCAGCCTGCACACACCACCAGTCTGCCAGAACCACACACCACCCAGCCTGCACACACCACCAGTCTGCCAGAACCACACACCACCCAGCCTGCACACACCACCAGTCTGCCAGAACCACACACCACCCAGCCGGCACACACCACCAGTCTGCCAGAACCACACACCACCCAGCCTGCACACACCACCAGTCTGCCAGAACCACACACCACCCAGCCGGCACACACCACCAGTCTGCCAGAACCACACACCACCCAGCCTGCACACACCACCAGTCTGCCAGAACCACACACCACCCAGCCTGCACACACCACCAGTCTGCCAGAACCACACACCACCCAGCCGGCACACACCACCAGTCTGCCAGAACCACACACCACCCAGCCTGCACACACCACCAGTCTGCCAGAACCACACACCACCCAGCCTGCACACACCACCAGTCTGCCAGAACCACACACCACCCAGCCTGCACACACCACCAGTCTGCCAGAACCACACACCACCCAGCCTGCACACACCACCAGTCTGCCAGAACCACACACCACCCACCCAGCCGGCACACACCACCAGTCTGCCAGAACCACACACCACCCAGCCGGCACACACCACTAGTCTGCCAGAACCACACACCACCCAGCCGGCACACACCACCAGTCTGCCAGAACCACACACCACCCAAACGGCACACACTACCTGTCTGTCAGAACCAGACGAGGGTCCAGTACTTAAGAGTTTACAACAGATACATTGATGGATACATTTGTAATGTGGGCTAATATGGGAGCAATAAAGATGGCTGGTGGCCAGTGGCTTTGGATGGCTGAAGGGCGATGGGCTTTTCTTTTCGCAGTTTTTACCGCCAGACACTACTGAGAATAGTACAAGCATAGTACAAGGCTAGTATAAAGGAATAATGGCAATAGCGGATCTACAAGCTCACAATATGTTGACACATTGTGACCCGGAGGCTCACAACGTATTAATTGTGACAGGTAAAAAGTAAGTAAAGGCCTATTCATAGTCTGGATTTTCGGTGGTGAGGTGACCACCGCTCCGGTGGTGAGGCGACCACCGCTCCGGTGGTGAGGCGACCACCGCTCCGGTGGTGAGGCGACCACCGCTCCGGTGGTGAGGTGGCCACCGGAGCTGTAATAACGTGGAGCAGTGGTGAGTAAAAACAGAGCGAAGGGCGGTGGCGGTGGTTTTCTCTTCACCGCGACGTCATGTTGTAGTTGCGGTGGTCACCTCACCACCGATAAATCAGACTATGAAAAACGCTTAAGTCGCCACATACCTGCATGTTTCTCTGTGGATCTGTAGGAGTACTGAGAGATAAACCGTCTTGATTCTACATTTGTACGAAGTAGCGTCAGCATGGACACATCGGCCTCCTCTTCCTGTCCCTCTTTCATCTGTGGAGGTCCTGGTTTCTCCTGGACCAGACTGGGACTCCTCTCCTCATGTTGTGGAGGTCCTGGTTCTGCTTGGACCAGACCGGGACTCCTCTCCTCTTAACACACAGACAGAAGGAGCTGACAAGAGGTAGCACACCAACACTATAGAGCGTCGCAGTCCCTCCCCATTTCAGAACAACGAGTGGCCCAGGAAATGAATCTCAATGCATTTTGCCCATAGGCTTTTCTTAAAGTATTTATTTAAAGACGGTTATGCTCAAATCATTAGAAAGAAGAAAAGAAAGGCAGGAGACAAGACTATTTGTTTTGTTTTTCTTCTAATAAATTATTTGATCGGCCCCAAAACATTGTGTTCATTGTCATGATTTGTCACGATCCGAGTTGGCTTTGTCCGCGGCGTAACCGTCTTTAAATAAATACTTTAAGAAAAGCCTATGGAGAAAATGCATTGAGATTCATTTCCTGGGCCACTCGTTGTTCTGAAAGGGGGAGGGACTGCGACGCTCTATTTCCATGTCTGATTATTATAAGCGGTTTTGTGTTGTTTTTCTGTAATGTGGCGTGTCAATATTGGTAGTTAGTGTGGTTGCCTATCCACCTGTTTCGGTGTGAATGTACTGGGGCTCCTCCTTATGTGTGTGTGCTTCACTTCCTTCAGCCAGTGTTGCCATGTCTGCTTGCTTATTATAAGGACTAACAAAATAATACTTTGGTTTCCGGTTGCTGACCGACTCTATTAAATATGCAGATTTTATTGGCATTTAGTGAAAAAAAAGAAAAAAAAAAAAGAAGTCAGAATCCGACCGAAAAAGGTCTTTGATCACTAAAATTCTCTTTGGTGAGGACACCTGGTCGCACAAAGTCAAAATAAAGTCTTCTTTCATCTAAAATATCACGACGTGCGCAAATGTTTTGGATTGCGTCATGGCGAGGAGACACACAACACAACACAACACAGCATGGACCTGTTAAACCGGTAAACAGGACTGTCCTGTTTACCGTGTCTGTCATCTGCCCGTGCAAAGCACCACCACAAACAATTCTATTGAATATACTAAATCATTTGTAGACAGAATTAAGGAGGTGAAACAGTGCCGGTCACAGTTTTCGTCCACAGAAGGGAGACACGACTGAGTGGATAAATGGACGGTGATGTCAGCCGACATACTCCCTCCCCCACCCACCCACGCTGGAGCCTCTAGGCTTCCAGGCCAAGAGAAAATATACATACAAGACAAAGACTCTAAGACGACATTTCAGGCTCAGCCACATTATCCACATAGTTGTCAGTGCAACATGACGCACACACGTACGTTGGTGGCTCATAATATGGCCTAATGCTTTTTGAAACAAACAGCATGAAAGATTGTAGCAGGCAGCAATAATCTTTCATGGTTTTACAATCTCTTTTGCAGTTTTCCAAAACTATTTTAAATATCGCTATTGATTCATATTGACTGTGCAGGTACTAGCCTACATAGATAGCGCACTCATCTGAGATGATCTGACACCAGTAGCTCGGAGCTACGGAATGATCGTAGGACTAGGGAGAGGGCACATTATGGGGCTAACACCACTGCTGCTACAAACGAAACGACAGCAGACCTAAAATAGCCGACCTACAAAGATCGTCTATTTTAAATGAGCGGATGTATGTCAAATTGAAGTGTTTGGAATGGTTTTATTAGCCTACCTGCAGTCAGTGCAGTGTGCAATTCCATCACGTTCGCCCGTTTATGGTTTGGACCATCACATAACAAGAACACGCAATATACTTCCGAGTCAACCTGCGTCGTCGCGTATGTGAAACACATTGTTGTTGACTTTCGCCCCCTAGCGGTGGATGTGTCACAGATTGATAGATGGGAGTGCTGACATTTCAAGTTCAAGAAATAAAAACAAAATCAAATTAAATAAACTCAAGGAGTGAGGACAAACATCAAAACCAGACAGAGACTGCATGTCTATGCATTGCTAAATATTACTACAAGGTATTGCTCTGTAAAGATTTCACTCGAGTTAAAGTAGACTAATGGAGTAGGCTATTTAGGTACATAAGAGTACATTTTCTGTACAAAGTGCATTATATTGAAATTTAGAGTTGAGTATCAGTACAGTGCAATTGGTTACTGTCATACAGTTATTAATAACAGGGTCTAAATAATAATAATAATAATAGCGTTAGTAATATGAATAATAATAAATAAGGTTACTATAGCTGTGTATGGTTGATAGGCAGCAATCTGCACGAGCCGAGGTGTAATAATAAATGGTCCAACACTGACACCTAGTGGTCATTTTCAGTAATTTCCCAACAAATGGATGCATATTGGATGATTTGAGGCATTTTGTTCCAAAAATGTGTTTGGTCTGGTGACTGAGTGGGAGGCCCGGGTTCAATCCACGCTTTCCGCGCAATGCTACATAATGGTTCACATGACGGTGCGCACAAGTAGGCCATGTATTGCCTATACTTGTGGGGCAAATGAGAACATGAGACATATTTGGTTATAAACAAACTTCTATTAGACTAGATCTGTCTTCCAGGGTGGATTTTAATAACCAAATAGCTGCACCCTCCATTTCATTTCCCCAAGCTGAAATCTGCATTAAACAATGACATTGACAAGTTGTCCTGACCCCAGATATCATTTATACATTATGGATAAATAGTGTGGACTTGTTTTTCGTCCGTGGCATTCGATTACCTTACAAACTGTATGTCATACAAAATTAACGTTAAACACTCTCAAAAGACTGTATAATTTGTAATCGTCCATTTGTACCCCACTATTAGAACCACTGACTTATATAAACAGACATGACTATAGGCAGCTCAGCCTGGCAGAGAAATGTACACATTGTTGATGTGCTTTACTTACACATTTTAGGATTTCTTAAAAAAAATCTTTCTTGTTTTCTTGTTTCTTATTTTTTTCTTTACTTAAAGGGATATTTGACTTTCAAACATGTGTGTGTGTGTGTGTGTGTGTGTGTGTGTGTGTGTGTGTGTGTGTGTGTGTGTGTGTGTGTGTGTGTGTGTGTGTGTGTGTGTGTGTGTGTGTGTGTGTGTGTGCGTGTGTGCTGTAGGCCTACTACCTAAATAACTCATTTTTAGGGGTTAGGGCATTGTAAAAAACGCAAAGATAAATAAAATAAAGGTTAAAAAAATCCTTTCCGACGCTTCCCCCCCTGGGGGTCAAGTTCAAACTACGCCCATCACACCCGTGTGAATATCTTAAAGTCTAACTCATGTTGATTAGGTGATGTAGGCCTATATGGTGATATGGTAAATGGTAAATGGTGCATTTATATAGCGCCTTTATCCAAGGCGCTTTACATAGATTGTGCATTACATTCACCCATTCATACACCGATGGCAGCGGAAACCATGCAAGGCACCAACTAGCACATCGGGAGCAATTAGGGGTTCAGTGTCTTGCTCAAGGACACTTCGACAGTAACTCTGGGGGAGCCCGGGTTTGAACTGGCAACCTTGCGGTTCCCATCCAGGCACTCTACCCCTGAGCCACCGCCGCCGCCGCCCCTATAAAATAAACAGTGCAACCACAAACATTAAACGTAACAATAAAGAGACAATATGACGTAATGAGGAACATTATGACGTAACTTTTCCCTTCATTGTCAATGGCGTTTACAAAACAAACATTGAACTAAAGACAAACATTAAACCTGTAGGGGCTAGCGCCCCTCAATAACTCCAAACATGCCCTTTTTTTTTTAAAATAAACATGCAAAGAAATGCTGAAATAGCTGATCCGCAAGCTCATAACACATCACAATGTTTGTAGATCTGCTATAGGCTATTATTATTCACTGAATGTTTTCCCATAAAAGGGTCGCTAGAGGTCAAGTGGTTAATTTAAATAAAAACAAAATAGGAAATTTAAAAAAGGTAACACATCCAAAAATTAAATAAATGTTGGACAAAGTACTACTCACATTTTTATTTATTTTGGCACACATGCACCAAAAAGGTTACACGCTTACATGTTTCGGCTATGAAGCCTTCATCAAGTGAATTCAAAAGGGTCAGAGTTCACCTACAGCTGGAAAAAAAAAGCTCCAAAATGCTTATTCAAATCAGTTTGTTTTTAGTGATTGGACCTTGTTGATTGACTTGAGATTTCAGCTTTATAGGTGAACTCTGACCCTTTTTGTATAAATTAACTTGAATTCACTTGATGCTCTGATGAAGGCTGCATAGCCGAAGCGTGTAAGCGTTCCTTTTTTTTATATATATATTTTTTATCCCACGATTTTGTAACCCATTTTTCACCCCTGTGTCAATCATCTAATGTGATCCTGGGCTCTACACACCCTCCACCAACCTGGGGAGAGCAACGGACTTAACTCATGCTTCCTTCATGCCTGAGTGTCCAAGTTGCTCCTTTACACCTGACAGGGGGGAATTTCCCCCCTGTCAGGTGTAAAGGAGCAACTTGTACGTTGCGCAGTGGAAGGAACACGTTATTCCAACCAGTTCCTTTCCCCTCCATCCGACAGCACTACCAACTGTGTCACCGTGCCCATAAGCGTTCCTTTTTGGTGTGTGCCAATAAAGAAATGGAAATGTGAGTGGGCCTATACTTTGTCGGCCATTTATATATTTTTTGGATGTGCTACCTTTTGGGATTATTTTTTGTAAATTCCTACTTTTTTAATGTACTGGGTTTGGGTTTAGCACTCCACTGAAAATCACTGCTGAATCTGCACAACCTCTTTTTCTCATTTGGTTAATCCAAATCCCCTTGCAGTCAGTCTTGTCTCATGAGCATCGTTCACTTTGCATGTTTTGAATGAAAGATAGGCTGTTTAATATACAAACAAGTAGTAAAATTGTCACACAACACAAATGACACACATGACACAACATTAAATGATATAAGCCACACAGTCACATGTAAAGAGACAGACAGAGCTCGAGAGGAGAATGAAGACTCATCAAGCTCTGTTGTTGAGTATTGTGACCATAACAGGTAAGTGCTCCGATATTATGACTGTTGATTATGAATGTTAATATTACCGTTAATACACTATGACTGTCGGCTTGGGCTGTTTAATATTTCTGCTGTTCATGTATCATATCGTTTGCTGGTGCAGGGCATGCATAAACCTCTTATTTGTTTACAGTTTTTATTTTATTTTTATTATTACT
The DNA here is from genome assembly GCF_963924005.1 of Protomyctophum bolini. Classification (NCBI taxonomy): domain Eukaryota; kingdom Metazoa; phylum Chordata; class Actinopteri; order Myctophiformes; family Myctophidae; genus Protomyctophum; species Protomyctophum bolini. The sequence continues at coordinate 3,033,294 of NC_137882.1, read as the reverse complement.
TTTTCGTAAATGAATGCCCCTATACGGCCTACATGATCATACTAGAGATCTGCAGGCTGTAAAAACCATATAGTTTGGAGCTTATCGGTCTGTTATGTTTTATGCTTTTGAATTTGAATCCTGAAAAGTAACAGTTTTAGACATTATGAGGTTTCCAACCGAGACCATATTAACCCATTCAGGACGGGAACCCCTTTTGGTGTTTTAAGCATTAGGCTATGTCATACTTTAGCTATTGACAAATAGCAGATCTACAAGCTCGTATAAGCGCAGCAAGATTTTTTGAAAAATCATGAAAATGTGATGCAAATCTTTGAATATACTGTATTATATTTTTCAGAGCAAGCGTTTTTAACTCAAGTCTTTTCTTTTTTTTTTGGAGTCCTTCACATGAAATAGTTTGAGAACCACTGTCATAGAAACGTAGGTTTTTTTTAAGACATTTGTAGAATCTGGTCTCAGGTCTTAATGGGTTAAATATGTCTATATCTCTGCTATCTGTCGTAATGTTAGTGTTTGTTTTTTGTTTGTTTTGTTTTTACCATGGTGCTTTTACTTTGACCTCACTGAATTCAAAGGGACAAAAGAAGTGCAACGATTAAATTGATTATTATATTATCAATTACAAGTATTTTGTGTCAGTTCACCGATAATATCAAACTGAATTTGATTAATTGAAAAGTAAACCGATTACCCGAGTAACCAAACCAGAAATCAGTGGTAGCAGAAAATAACATTGTGTTGTGTTTTGTTGTGTAAATATTGTATACTTTGACTCCACTACAATTAATTTGAAAACTTTTAGTTATCAATTACTTTATATATTTGTATTGTTAGGGGCACGGTGGCACAGTTGGTAGTGCTGTCGCCTCACAGCTAGAAGGTCCTGGGTTCGATTCCCGCTGGGGACGCTGTGGGCACTGGCGGCGTCTTCCCTCCTCCGCGTCATCATTGCCCATACCCGAGGTGGGGGTTGGCGAAAGGGCCTTTCTGTGTGGAGTTTGCATGTTCTCCCCGTGTCCCCTAGGGTAGATACCCTCACAAAAACATGCCGTAATCCTGGTCTCTAAAACTACCTCCCCCTGGCCAGCCGGGGCACCTGATGGAGGGGAAAGGAACTGGCCGGAATAACGTGTCCCTTCCACGCGCTACGTCCGGCCGGGGAAATTCCCCTCTGTCAGGTGAAAAGAAGCAGCTTGGACTCCTCATGCATAGAAGGAGGCATGAGGTCAGTCCGCTGCCCCCCCAGGTTGGCAGAGGAAGTGTAGCGCCCAGGATTACATTAGACAATTGGCACTGGGTGAAAAGAAAACTGGGTTACAAAATCGTGGGATAAAAATTTAAATTAAAAAAAAAAAGATTTGTATTGTTATTACAAAATATACATAACCCACTTCAGCCGTATAATACATTTAGAGTACATTTGGAAAAAGACGATCCACAATATCTACAAGCTCATAATGTGAGCTCATTGTGAGCTTGTATAGATCGGCTATTTTCAAAAGATTATTATACATCTGAAAACTTGAAATGAGACATTCTGCATAAATAGTACTTTCTACTTTTGGTACTTTAACTACATTTCTTTTTCTTAATATATTTTTTTTATCCCACGATTTTGTAACCCATTTTTCACCCCTGTGCCAATCATCTAATGTGATCCTGGGCTCTACACACCCTCCACCAACCTGGGGAGAGCAACGGACTTAACTCATGCTTCCTTCATGCTTGAGTGTCCAAGTTGCTCCTTTACACCTGACAGGGGGGGAGTTTCCCTGGTTGGACGTAGCGCGTGGAACTTTAACTACATTTTGATACCAATATTTTTGTACTTTTGCTAAAGTAAATTTTGAATTCCAGACTTTTACTTGTAACAGAGTATTTCTATATTGCAGTATTGAAGTGTGCTAGTGTTCTATACCACAGGGCTGTAGAGTCGACCCTGTATTTCTATATTTCAGTATTGGATACTTTTACTCAAGTACAACATGTGAGTACTCATTCCACCACTGATTGTATCGTGTAATCTACCCCACAGGGCTGTGGCCCCTGTCCTCATGTCTCTCTCGTCAGTACCATGTGGTGTCTGACAGCATGACCTGGACAGACGCTCAGCAGCACTGCAGGGACACGTTCACAGACCTGGCTACGGTCCACACCCTGGAGGACGTCAACACACTGGACAGCATCCTTAACCCACTGGAGGGAGAGGTAGAGATCAGCATGAATCAGTGCTATTGAACACCCTAACACCCGTGTGTTGTTTTAGAAAATATTGAACCAATGGAAAGTAGTACAAAAAAACACTTTGGACAAAACCTCTTAACTCCATTTGATCCTCAAACTGTCTGCTAAAGCAACTAACTCCAACACCTTCCCCCCTCTCATGCAAGTAATTGACAATTATATAGCCTATAAAGTCACAACATCAACTTTGATGAGACAGTATTGCTTTGTTTTCAAAATATAAGATTTTCTTCATTTCCCTGAAAAATTTATATTTTTTTCATTTCCTGGAAAATTAACATTTTGGAGTTAGGTGGTCTGTCTTCCCGACAGCAGATATCTACCACAAGATCACATTGTGAGCTTGTATAGGCCAGCTATTTTATTTATTTATTATTAGGTATAGTTAGACAATAATGTCAGACAATATTGTTGGCTGCTGCTAGGAGCGTCAGAGAAATAGAGCTGTATTTTGCGTGTCTTAAGTACCAGGTCTTATTCCCTAACTTGAGTAAACTAAAGACCTGGAGGCGTGATCAATTTTCTTTGGCCACTCAGAATAGCCAAATGTTAGGTGTTCTCGTGAGGTGTTTGAGTGAACTCGTGTTCTACTGTATTGTATGACCATTAATAAACAGTTGGCATTTTATTATTACACACATGGTGTTTAGGTTTAAACGCGTCACATGTTCCAGGGATTTACAGTGTCATGGTGACCACCAGGTGGCGCTGTTAATTTGGTGTCATTTTGTTTTATACTTGTAGTACTGGATAGGCCTGTACAACGCTTATGACAGTTGGAGATGGTCACTGGCCTCTGACAACGATGCAGAGGAACGCAAGTTCAGGAACTGGGGTCCGAGTGAACCGAACAATGTACGAGGACTGTGTGTAACCATTAGGTATAAGGACGGTAATAACGGTACATGGGATGATATGCTCTGTGACAGGCACTGGGTAGCAATCTGCTTCATTGACACAGGTGAGATGTGTCTGTCTGTCATCCGTCTTTGTGAGCTGATCTTTCATCGGCAACACTGGACCGATCGGTGTGAACATTTACACACACACACACACACACACACACACACACACACACACACACACACACACAAACATTTGAGCACTGACTGTAGTTTATTTTCAGGTCGTGAAAGGAAATATATCCGCACAACAGAGAACCATACGTGGGCCGAGGCCCAGCGAGAGTGCAGGAAGAAACACACGGACCTGGCCAGCGTGAGGAGCCACGCAGAGAACCAGGAGATCCAGGAGGAGCTGCTGAGAACCGAGCCCCGCCGGGTCGGTACAGAGCCCCACTGGATCGGCCTGCACCGAGACTCCTGGAAGTGGTCCGACGGCAGCAGCGCCCCCTTCACACGCTGGAAGGAAGGGCGGCCTAATTATGGTGGTACAAGGTTGTGTGCCATGATACAGCGCAAACACAACACCAACAAATGGAATGACAAGTCATGCAGCCTAAAAGCTTCCTTCGTCTGCTACAGTCAGAACGGTGGTATGTGATAAGTGGTGATATCTCACGGTTACTTAAGCATGGGCGGATTTGGGGGGGGGGGGGTGCAGGGGGGGGGGCACTGCACTAGCCTGGCAAAGAATAAATAAATATATTTTTTAACTTAACTTCTGGCTTCTGACTGTAGTTTTTAATCATCTCTCTTATCACGATGACTCGCTGTACGGCTGTTGTGCATGTGTGTGAGCTGCTGCACTACCTAAATAACTCATTTTTAGGGGTTAGGGCATTGTAAAAACGCTAAAATAATAAAATAAAGGTTAAAATAATCGGATTCGCTCGCCAAGCAGTCCCTGCACCCCCTGGCGACGAGGGCAAAAGTCAACATATGAATGTTAAAGGTATATTCAGTGATTTCACTTAATTCAAATATCACTTATTTTTTTGTTTTGTTGTGATAATCCTGAAACTAGATCTCTCTATCCTGATTGGATGAAGGGCTTAGGTCCCACAGCCAAAAACGAAACCTAAGGTTTTTTGAGTGAAATCACTGAATATACCTTAACTATCACTTGATTACTTGATTACTTACTTGACTTTTTTTGTATTCTTCAATTTTGGACCAAGAGAGATTAACCCATTCTGACCTGAGATCAGATTCATACGAGGTTTCCACTGGACACACACACTGGTCTGATTAACCCATTCTGACCTGAGATCAGATTCTAAAAAATGTCAGTCGTTCTTCGAATTTTTCAAAAATAGCAGACCTACAAGCTCGTATCGCGCCACTCGGTGGCGCGATATGAGCTTGTAGATCTGCTATTTTTCAATACATAAAGCGTAACATGATGCTAACACCAAAATGGGTGCCCGGTCAGAATGGGTTAAGGGAGAACATAAGAAAACTAAAACCCATTTAATTTCACTTTCACCATACTGTATATTGCTTGGTATCTGGAATCTAATCAATGAAACGTATGTTTCTTACTTTCTTCTCAAAGCTGAAGTGAAGAAACACGTGTTGAGAGTGAAACTGACCATCGACTCCTCCCTGGACATGAGCGGCCCTGCCGTACCTGCCGTCATCTTGGAGCAGGTATTATCATCAAAGTGCATTTTCAACCTTATACTTTTGAAAAAAGTAATGCCTTTTTAGAATCTAGGGTGCGCTCCATTTGCCCTCTGGTATAGTTTCTGAATTCGAACACACCCTTGATTCCGAAAAAGTCCCGGAAAAGACACTTTGAGTGGCAGTATAGTCACTTTGAGTGGCAGTATAGTCACTTTGAGTGGCAGTATAGTCACTTTGAGTGGCAGTATAGACTATAGTCACTTTGAGTGGCAGTGTGCCGCGCTGGCCTCCACCCGATTACATGTTGCTCCAATCAGGGCCGGTTCTAGGCATAGGCGAACCAAGCGGTCGCTTGGGGCCACAACCACTGAGGGGGCCATGTCACAGGGAGAAGATTTATTTTTAATTTTTTATGTATCCCCTATCCCTTACATGGGCTACTGGCCACATGTGGCCCCCACCTAGCTTCTTAATTTTGATCTCAAAGTGCACCAGATTGAAGCATTTTCATGGCAAATTTACAGATTTTTCTGAACTGCAGCGGCGAATGAGGTGGTTTCTAAAATACATTCATGCTCTTCATGAGAATCATTCTGCTTTGTGTGTCTCAGCTGAAGCAGAACATGATGACGGCCCACCAGGGGGCGCCAGCAGACATCAAAGTGAGGTGGTTGAAGCAGGCTGACGGAAGGATCTTCCACAAGGAAGACAAGAAGAAGAAGAAGAAGAGAGAGAAGAAGAGACGGGAGAGGAAGGCTGTTCTGACAAAGAGGGAGCTTTAAACAGGGACGGATTGACCCCCACGAGGGGCTCCTGGGCCGCTAATATTTTCAGGGTCCCCATAGCGCGTGTGAGCGCAATATTTACGTGTTTTTCTGTGTTTTTCAGTGGTGCAACCACTCCAAGAGGAACAGCTTTGTCCGTGTTAACCTATGTATGTGACGTTCACGTATGTATGTATGTATGAGCATCATATAATGAGTACCAGTAGGGGCGCTGTTGCCTGCTAATGACAGAGAGAGAGAGAGGGGATGGGAGGAGAGGGAGGAGGGGGGAGAGAGGGGAGTTGCACCACTCAGTTCACACAGGTGTGATTTTTATCATGTTTTTGACCTAAATTTAACTGAATCTTTGGCCAATGAAGGGCCCCATGAGGAGCCCTTTTCAGGGCGTCAAACCTAGTAGGCTACTGCGTGGTCCAATTTCGCCGAAGGGCCCCTGAGAGCCAAGGGCCCCTGAGAGCCAAGGGCCCCTGGGCCACAGCTCCACTGGCCCAATGGCTAATTTGTAGACAACTTTTATGCCAATTATATATATATATATATAAATATATATATATGCTGCACTGTCCTTTTACTTATATTTACCCAGCATAATAATAATAATACTGCATATCATATTCAGCATTATACTGCACACATCGTTATGTTCTCTGTCACTGTTCACATTTTCCTTGTTCATATATATTATAGAACATTCCAAATACAAAATAAAATACAATAAAAAGAACATTCTCTTTTGTCATTCTGTTCACCACTTCAAATCCGTTTTTGGTTAATAGTACTTTGAACTTGCCTATATATATTAAGGTGCATTTTATATATAAAGATGCCAATAAATACGCATCATTAGTGTTATGATCTGTCACTCCACAGACCATAATGTCTCCTCCCTGGTCACTCCCTCATTTCCATTCCATCACACTGCACATCTGCTCACTTACTGTACTGTATACACTGTACAAAAAAAAATGTTTTATTTCCCCCCCCCCCAAAAGGGCACCTTATTTTGTCCAGAGGGAAAAGGGCAAGGGGTACGCTCTAGCACCCCCTAGTGTCCATCTGTGCGCGCCACTGATAAACTGTAAAAGTGTTGATCCTTCTGATGGCCCTTTACAAGAACAGTGTGTCTTCAACCAACCCAACACACCTCAAACAAATTCGACCTCATCCAAATGAGAACATGACGAGACATATTTGGTTATAAACCAAACCCATTACTGGATCTCCAGGGTGGACTTTAACCCATTCTGACCTGAGATCAGATTCATACGAGGTTTCCACTGGACACACACTGGTCTGATTAACCCATTCTGACCTGAGATCAGATTCTAAAAATGTCAGTCGTTCTTCGAAATAGCAGACCTACAAGCTCATAGCGCGCCACTCGGTGGCGCGCTATGAGCTTGTAGCTCTGCTATTTTTCAATAGCTAAAGCACGACATGACGCTAATACCAAAATGGGTTCCCGCCCAAAATGGGTTAACCAAATGAACCCTACAGAGCTGCACCCTTCATTTAATTTCCCCCAAGCTGAAATCTGCACTAACAACAATGACATTGACAATTACTTATACAAACACAAACATCTGATCTATATGTCATATATTTGTTTAACACTCTCAAAGGACTGTATACACTGTAATTGTCCATTTGGACCCCAGAGATATGTGCTCTGAGATACGTACACATGCTTTTCTAGTTTCATTAAATCTTTTCCATTTTAATAATTGACTTATTGATTGTGTGCAGTCCTCACTGTATTGCATTACTGCTTGTTTTTAATGTCGTTGCCTTGCTTTTCTTTTATTCTCAATTTTTCTGTAAAGCACTTTGAGCTGCATTTCATGCCATGAAAGGTGCTATACAAATAAAGTTTTATTATTATTATTATTATTATTATTATTATTATTATTACTTACAAATGTAAGGATTATTTTGCCTCCTTTTTAATGTTTTTACGTTTCTTAGTTTTTCTACTTTAACACATTTTTGGAGTCTACTCTGGATTTTGTGAGCCCCCTGGACAGGTTTTGAGTTGCTTGATTCAATATTTATTTTGCTGAAAAGTTTACCAATGAACCAATAGATAACTCACGAATAGATTTAACCGATATTTATTATATTCATCTTGGCGTTCGGCTCTGCTACATTTTTTCTCCCCCAAAAAAAAACAAAGTCATTAAAATGTTGACATAGTATTGCTTATAGCAGCTTTAATGGTATGAATGAAAGGTGTTTTGAGCAAGGAGAAGGAGGCCAAAACATTGTATTATGTTTTCTTTCTGCTCTGGTATAAATTAAAGTATTTTTGGGAGCTTTTAAAACGCTGTGCAGACTTTCTCCTTCTTTTTCAGTTTAAAGGACCACTTCACCACTTTTCAACCTATCTTCATATAATAGGTCCTCACTAATAATCATGAAAAAAGTGTGCAATCTTTTCCTACTCGGTCTGTGTCTCATAGGAGGGCCGTGGGCAGTTCAGAAACAGTTTTCCAGTGACATCATCGATGGGGAATACAAGCTAATAGAAACTGCAGGCTTTCTAGTCCTGAAAAGTAAGCAATGCGAAAATGGAAGCCATCGTTCTCACGATAATGAAAATCTAAATATTTTTCACCCTGTCACCCCGTTACCGTCACCCGGTCACCCAGTACTTTTCCCACTTGTAAAATGAGAGATATTATTGATAAGGCTGCCTGATAAACACACACCTGTCTTGGAGCGTGTGCGTCTTGCCCTGCAGTGCGTCCAGCTCCCAGGGGGACTGTCCGTTCCCGGCGCAGAGATGACCTCACAACTTCTATGGCCAAGGCACCTTCCATCTGTCACGTGCACCATGTAGTCCTGCAGAGAGAGAATCACGTTGCAAAACAGTTCATGAGTTGGAATCAAACAAATCACAATACTGCTACTCAATGTCCGTATACCAGATAACACACTAACTGAAGCCCTTTATACACACTGCACGATATTTGCTCAGATTTTGCTGGATCATTTTTGGCGCTCGCCGACAAAACTCCCGACCTGACACAAGATCGGGCTTTGATCGCAGAGGTTTTGCTCGCTGTGTATGTGAAAGGAGCTGCGAGAAGATCCAGTGCCGATAAAAGTGCTCGCCGAACCCTTTACGATGTTAATGGAGGACATGCTGGGCTCAATTTTGGAGAGCCATGACGTCACCGATGCATTAGTATACTCCACCATTGACAGCATTGACATTGACATTACTGCAGAAATCCCACGCACAGTGTCTGATTCCACCACCTGGCTGTACTGCCTCGGTGGTTCATCTAAAAAATGTTCCCCTTTGGTCCAAACTGTCCATCGACAAGGCAGGCTGCAAAGATAGCTCTCCGGAGCTTATCATTATTGGTGATAGTTTGATTAGATTATTGATTAATAAAAAAAACGAATTGTCCTATTAAAATAGATCCATTAATTAATATATTACATTTGTTCTGCCTGGTTTAAGAAAATAAACATAGTCTAGTATTATTTATTGTATTAACTTATAACTAGTTGTTCTATTAACTACCAGTAGTTCTATTCATTAATACATTTTAAATTATATTTATTTAAGAAAAAAACACAGTCTATTATTTATTGTATTAACTAATAACTAGTTATAAACTAGATCTAATTAGATTGTTAAATTATATTTTATTACATTTGTTCTGCCTGGTTAAAGAAAAAAAACATATTTGCAGCAGTATGTACTGCGTTAGTATTACTACTGTATTTATTAAATCTGAAACGCGTAAGGCTGTCATTACTCCGAGTAACCACTAGAGGGAAGTGTTGGCCTAAAAGTGACAGTCATTAACAGTTTGTAGAAAGAGCCCAGTTCAACACAAGCTCTGATAAAACCCAGAAAAGCATTATTAAAGACTTGTTTACATTGAGGTCCATCACCTCCTTCAGCTTTCCACACTTCATTTGAAGACCTGAGGCCTCCTTTTAGCCCATTTAGACCTGGTGAAATCTATACGTTATACCATTCATGGCGGGATCCACCCGTCTACATCCTTTATTTATTGTTTTAATAAGAATTTGAAGGTTTTCAGAAAACCTTCGGCTAGGTTTTAGATGGTCTAAATCTGTAAAATACATTAACTATAACTAAATATTCCTCATCCTTGTTATGAACCATTTGATCTAAGGGTAATGGACCCATAACGGACACCCGGGTATAAATGCAATCATTTATTAACAAGAAAATAATGGATATTTACAGATATATGGCATCCTGAATAAATTACAATCAACATGAAACATATTACTTTTATTACATTTTGTTTTGACTATGGCGTCTTCTCTCGCGTATCATCAGATGTCTGATGTCCGGCTCCATTCTCGCCTCTCCTTGGAGTCCAGTTGGGTCAAAACAAAGTATACCACATTGTGACAGCTGTAGTGAGTCTACAGTCCACCTGCCTGCTGGCAATATAGCCTGGTTGTGATATGTAGATGTGATTGATATTTTTTGTTTGTTTTTTTAAGTAATTCTATAACAATACAAAGTAATTGAATTTATTTTATGTATTAATTTTATATATTACTATGTTATTACAAATTTTATGTATAACTACATTATTAATTTTATTTATTTGATGTATTACTATGTTATTACTAATTTTAATTCATGCTTTACAAATTGTATTTGTTTTATGTATTACTGTTATTACTAATTTTATGCATTTATTTATTTTATGTATTACTGTTATTACTAATTGTATGCATTACTATATTGATAATTTAATTTATTTTATGTATTATTGTCTATATTAATTATATTTATTCTATCCATTACTATGCCATTACTAATTTTATTTTATGTATTACTAATTTTATTTACTATTTTAATTTACTTTTATTTTACTATTTTAATTTACTTTTATTTTACTATTTTAATTTACTTTTATTTTACTATAATCTATTTTTTATCGTTTGTTTTATCCATTTATTTATATTATTATCTAGTTATTTATATTGGTTTATTATTTTATTGTTTATTATTTTCAAAGAGCCCTGATTGATCACATCTACATATCACCACTACCAGTCAGGATCTGAGTGACTCAGAACCCTGGTGACCTCCAGATGGAGCCACACAGGAGACCAGCAACGTCCTAAAGAAAAGAAAGAAATGCTCATTACTACTTTGTTCATAAAACAATATTGATTGAAATATTTATTAACAGTTTGCAGAATTACAGTACATCAAGCACAAACTCAATACAAAGACTGTTAACTGTAAGTGGACGACCCAATTAAGCATTACACTTGTTTACAAGAGGGTCCACCATGTTCTATTCATCAAAACATTTAGAGACGTACAAATAAGACACTTCTATATAGTCAAAGAACAGAACAGGAATTCATCATAAAGGAGGTAAAAAGGGAAAATAAACGTATACAGTGAGGGGAAAAAGGGAGTCAAGGGATTCACATGTCTTAATGACTGTTGGTAGGGCGTTCCACATTTTGGTGGCATAGGAGTGAAAATAATTTAGTCCCTTGTTTGTGCCGAATCTGGGTTGTACATGGTTCGTTGCACTCCCTCTGGTGTTGTGGGTGTGGACTTTGTTAACATTAAGGAAGTATCTAGACAGGTACATGGGTATCTTGGTGGTTGTATCGAATCTTGTGGACCAGACCCATTGCAAGATGCTGTACTCTGTCGTCGACCCTAAGCCATTCCAGCCTGTCAAAGTGGGCAGGAGTGAGGTAGGGGGTTGAGGCCAAGTAGGAGCTTGACCAGTCTGTTTTGGGAGGTCTGGAGCCTAGTTTTGAGGGCCTTTGAGGTGCTGTGGTACCAGGAGTTGCATGCATAGTCAAAGAAACCTTGTACGAGGGCTCCTGTTAAGGTCTTCAAGGTGTTTTTGTTGACCAGTGAGGAGATCCTGTAAAGGAATCTTGTTCTTTGGTTGACTTTTTTGATTACGTTGGTGGCCATTTTATCACCGGAAAGATTAGCCTCCAGGATGGAACCTAGGTAGGTAATTTCATCTTTACGTGTGATAACATTGTCACCAACTCTAACCAAGAAGCCATTTGCCTTGCTGAGATTACTATTAGATCCAAAGAGAATGGATTCAGTTTTTCCCAGGTGTAAAGATAGTGTTTGTTATCAGCGAGCCAGGTGCAGATTCTACCGAGTTCAGAGCTGAGGGTCTTTTCAACCTGCAGTTTGTTCCTGTCCGAGACTAGCAGTGCCGACTGCAGAGTCATCTGCGAACAGGAACAAGTTGCAGTCACAAGCTGATGTCATGTCATGATCATAGTGTGTGTGCGTGTGTTGAATAGTTACCTTGCTGTGATGTAACTCCAAAGGTGATCAGAAATAGTTGCTCCATCGGCTAGAAACGTGCTCTTCACCGGCATGATGATCTTGTTCCTAAAAAAAAGTATATAGTCAACCCTAACTGATTACAGAACATGATATAAAAAAACACAACTAGAAGGATTTAGGCCTGTCACAATTACCTAATCGCCAAGTATTTGAGATACTTTTTTAGAGATTAGTCATAATCGTCTCCATGTTGAAAATGTTCATATATTGTCAAACATTTTAAAGAAATAATGCAAGCAACCGATCTACAAGCTCTAAATGTGTCATTTTGTAATTTACTTCTTTTTTTTAGTGTATAAAGTTATTGAATTATGCCATGTGCAGCTTTTTGTTTACAAAGCCTACAAAAGCAAAAGTTTTATTTAGAATGTTAGTATGACGCAATTAAATTGTTACTTGTAATTTATTTGAGCGACAATTAAATCGGCCATTATAAAACCTTAAATTCTGACAGGCCTAAACAGGTTCCAGTGGCGTCTACCGAACCTTCTAGCTCCGTCCGAGCCTCCCAGCGACCCAGAAGTCCTCAGCGGAAACAGCTTCGGATCTCGGGCATCGGCTGAGATCTCCATTCTAACAAAGAACGAAAGACACACACCCCAAATTAGCTTTGCTGTGTGTGTGTGTGTGTGTGTGTGTGTCCTGTCACAACATACACATGCACTTACAGTAACGTTTAAGAATAGGGATCGACCAATTATCGGCAACGGACGATTATTGGCTTTTTAGCCTTTTTACGAAGCCTAAAAAAAGCCCTAACCCTAAAGCGGTTCGTACCGTTGAGTTCCTCACCGGGAAGGCCCAGGTCCGAAGTCCTCCAGCGTCTACCCAGATCTCCGTCCTCCGTCCTCCCATCCATCCAGGCCCAGGTCCGAAGTCCTCCAGCGTCTACCCAGATCCGTCCTCCGTCCTCCCATCCATCCAGGCCCAGGTCCGAAGTCCTCCAGCGTCTACCCAGATCTGTCCTCCGTCCTCCCATCCATCCAGGCCCAGGTCCGAAGTCCTCCAGCGTCTACCCAGATCTCCGTCCTCCGTCCACCCATCCATGGACAGACCTGCAGATCTCCATCTCTAGAGGCTCCAGCCTCCAGCTGTGTCTATGATCTCCATCCTGAGAGAGAAAGAAAGAAACCATTAGCTCTACAAGCTCACAACACGTTGCAGTGTGAGCTTGTAGATCTGCTATTTTTGCTGAACAGAATAGGGATGCTGGGGTTGAAGTGGTTAAATTAACAAAAGTGTCATTAAGACTTTGATTAGCTTGGAAAGCTGACAGACATTCAACCAGAGTGCCACTAGGAGGCATCAACACATTATTCAAGTTGTTACAAAGACCAAGAGGCACGCTCATGATATGAGATATTGACTCTCAAACTATTGTGCAGAGTCATTTAGATTTATCCTAAAATATTTAAAACATTTGGATTACTGTAAATGATGCCATTCTTCGTACCATAACAGTACAAAAGCAGTTATCCATCCTCAGAAACAAGCCAGAACTATTCCTACTCACAGCTCATCAGAGTCCTCTGAGGAAGCCCCCGGGGGGGGGGGACTTTGGAACGGATCTCTGTCCAGGGAACATCAGATCGCCTATCGATTTCTCCATTCTAACAAAGAAAAAAAAACACACACCAAATTAGCCTTTCTGTGTGTGTGTGTGTGTGTGTGTGTGTGCACTCCCTGTCAAGCAGCCGCGTTCCAGCGACGTCTACCGCGATCTTCATCCTAACAAAGAAAGATTGATTAGAGTGACCAAGAGCCAGATATATATTCTATCCTGTCACAACCTATATACATCCTAGTACATCAAACTTTTATTTATAGAGAACATTTAAACAGAAGCTAAACATATCACTTACAGTAATAAACGTTTCAGTTAGGGTTCTTTTTGACAGGCCTACAGGGTCTTACTTTGAGTCGTCTTCAGAGGAATGCAGATTCCTGGACAGTGGGAGACCTGCAGTACATCTGGAAGAAAGACATGGCGGTTATCGTCTATGAATGGCTTCATAGAAAAGAGCTTCGCACATCACTCCCTTGTTGTTGCTGCCAATAGTCTGGATAGTCTATACTTCTTATTCTTGATGACAATTGTTTATGAATTTGATGTATTACTATGTGTTGTTGCTTACTGTAAGTCACTCTGGATGCGAGAACTGCCTAAATTGTTGAAATTCCTAGACGTGATCAATTAGGGTCATAGGGTCTTCGGTGATAGCAGTGGTGTCATTTGTGTCATTTGTATATTTTTACAGTCCCACTCCTCCCCATCATATCTTGCGGTGAAGCTGGACAGAACACTGTCCTTTAAACAACACCTGACAGCGTCAAGAGAAAGACCACCGCCTGTGCCGCACCGATACGGCGTCCAGCCGGTACCGAGGCTCTGGTGTTCCCCACCGCTGAGTACTGTGCCCCAGTCTGGAGCCGTAGCCCTCATGTTGGTTTTGGGGCTTTTTATGCCTTTACCGATAGTGAACAGTATATAGACAGGAAAGGGGGAAGAGATGGGGAGTGACACGCGGCAAAGGCTGTCAGGAGTCGAACCCGCAGCACGCCGTCCGGCTGGCTTGGCAGCATAGGTGCCCAGACAGTTGAGCTAACCATCCGGGCCACACTTAAATATTTAATTGCAATTTATTTGAGCGACAATAATCGTCCAGTAAAAAGAAACCTCATAATAGTGAAAGGCCTAGAGCGGTTCTTACTGTGCGGTTCCTCACCGGGCAGGCCCAGGTCCGAAGTCCTCCGGCATCTACACAGATCTCCGTCCTAAGAAAGAAAGAAATAAAGACCAAATTAGCTTTAGTTGAGCTGCATATTCAGAACCACTTAAACCCTCTATAGATTTAATAAAACAGACCTTTAAAGAGAGCATTTGGTATATGCTCCGATTTCACTCTACACAAATTGATTTGCCAAACATAGCAGATCTACAAGCTCACAACACGTTGCAACGCGGTGTGAGCTTGTAGATCTGCTAATTTGGCTGAACGCTCCCCCCAGAATAGAGATGCTGGGGTTCAAGTGGTTTTTAAAAAAAAAGTGTCATTAAGACTTTGATTAGCTTGGAGAGCTGACAGACATTCAACCAGTGCCACTAGGAGGAATCATACTGCCATGCTATACTTCGTACCATAACAGTACAACAGATATCCATCCCAACAAGAAATATTCCTACTCACAGCTCATCAGAAGTCCTCAGAGGAAACCCCCGGTTGGAAGCTTTGGAACGGATCTCTGTCCTTCCACGACGTCTACCACGACCCATCCACCCTAAGAAAGAAAGAACGAAAGATGAAGTCAAGTGACCAAGAGCCAGATATATGTACATTGTGTCCTTTCACATCATACACAAAATGTATAGAGAACATTTAAAACAGAAGCCGACCATACCACTCACAGTAATAGAAAAGTCTAAGTGGTTTCTTACTTTGAGCCGCCTTCAGAGCCCCCCATGCAGATTCATCCATGGACAGCGAGAACTGCAGATGTCCACCTGTAGGGGCTCCGGTTGAGCCTCGCAGCATCTGGAATGAAGACATTGTGGTTATAGTTTATGAAGGGCTTTACACATCACTCACTTGTTGCTGCTGCCAATAGGAATTTGTGATGTCTGTGTGGCGACAATTGCTGTGTCTGTCTGTTTTTTTATAATGCATACAATTTATATAGCACTTTTCAAGGTACCCAAAGTTGCTTCACAAAACAGAAGTAAAAACAAATTTATTTGAAAATAAACTAGATTAAACAGGTTAAAAACTAATGACACGTAATGACCATTTGGCCCAAATACCGGCCACCGAATGGTGATCGTGGCTTAGGTGACCTAGACAATGACACATTGTACTGGCTTGCTGCAACAGAGCTGAAGTTCTATGGACATACGGCAGAAGAGGTTTATGAAACGTATTTTTTGTAATTTCTTCATTTTTTCGGCATGTTTGTCAAACCTTTGTGGCATTTAATTTATGGAACATGTGGATGTTTCTTTATTTATTGGTGAAGTTTTAGTGCCACTTGTGGCATTCTTTGAAATGTATTGACACGTTTGATATATGTTTTTGTTAGGGATGTCCGATATTAATCGGCCGATAAAGGCATTAAAAATTAATAACCCTAACCCTTAATTTTACTTTATTCATTGTTTTACATTAAAAACATCTACAAGCTCACAATACAATAAGACACATGTGAGCTTGTAGATCTGCTATTTTCAAAATATTTTTATACATTTGAAAACTTGAGATGAGAGATTAGATCATTTTAGATGAGACATTTTGCATAATGAGTAATTATTAATAATTACTTTTGGTATTTTAAGTACATTTTATACAAAAACCTTTGTACCTTTACTCGAGTACATGTTGAATTTACTTGTAACAGAGTATTTCTATATTGCAGTATTTATAGCCTACTTTTATTCAAGTCAAAAGTTTGAGTTATGTTTCCACCGCTGGAAAAAGCCTGCATATATATCGGTATCTGTTGATATCGGCAATTAGGAGTTGGACAATATCCAACACTGACTGTCGGACATCCCTTGATTTGTATGATTTTTGTGAAGCTTTTAGTGAGTTTGTGGCATTTTGTACAGCCTTTGTTTGTCTGTTTTGTGAACGACCATAGAGCACACCCAGTATATGTATCACAAGGCTATTTCCACCAGTCAGGTGTACTTATATCAACATCTCATAAGCGGCCATGAACTAAACACTACAGATATGACAATTTGACTTTGGCAGCAGCAAGAAACGACTGATATGCAAAGCTCTTCAGCCATGCTTCTCTCTATACAAACACTCATAATGTTCACATGGACATCTTAGCAGCCCGGATGGGGTGGTTCACACAGGAGACCAGCAGCATCTACGGTCATCTCCATCTACATCTAGAAAGAAAGAAAGACATCAGAAGCTGACCATATCACTCAGATAGAAACATTTTAAAAGGATCTCTGGCTAATAAGACAAATATTCCTTAACATTATACTTGCCATCTATAACTAAAATTGTAAAATATAAACCTGTAAAATATTTTATTTCTTTCATAAACAGATAATCTTTTACTACATAGGAACTGCTCCCGTCGCAGGTTTATAATGATGTCCATGTGTGGTGCAGCGCTATGGAATGCACTTGCTAATAAAAAGTACTTAAAATATTGCTTTGATGCTTATATCAATTAAGCTGTTTTCGTATTAGCATATTATGCATGGGACATATTCAACTTGCAACAGGAGCAGTTCTTATTGAGTGAAAGATTTATCTAAGAAATACAATATTTAAATCTGCCTAATGATGATGTCACTGGAAGACTGTTTCTAAACTGCCCACAGCCGTCCTATGAGACACAGACTGAGTAGAAAAATATCGTGCCATTTTTTCATGATTATTAGTAAGGACCCATTATATGAAGATAGGTTGAAAAGTGGTGAAGTGGTCCTTTAACCCATAATGAACGGGAACCCATTTTGGTGTTAGCATCATGTTATGCTTTAGCTATTGAAAAATAGCAGATCTACAAGCTCATAGCGCGCCACCGAGTGGCGCGCTACGAGCTTGTAGGTCTGCTATTTTTTGAAAAATCGAAGAACGACTGACATTTTTAGAATCTGATCTCAGGTCAGAATGGGTTAATCAGACCAGTGTGTGTCCAGTGGAAACCTCGTATGAATCTGATCTCAGGTCAGAATGGGTTAAGTGTTTTGTTCGAGCTCCAGTTGAATTTACTGGGATGTGCGTGTATACCTCCTAACCACTAAGGTGTTTTGAGAACCCATCCATTAGCTGTTTTTGGTTGAAGATGGAGAAGAAAAAAAACTAAAACATACCGTCACGATCTGGTGGTGGTGGTGTAGCGAACCAGGCTGGACAAAGAGGTTGAAGGCAGACTGATGATGTGAAGTTTCTTTAATGGATCAACGTGAAAACTAAAAACAAGACACAAACATATAATCAATACAGGCAGACATATCTAATAATGTGAGGCATTCATATAAACAAGTTTACAAATAACCAATAAAAGTTTCATATCAAACCATAATACTAATACCATATAAACAAACCAATAAAACAAGATCCCACAACAATATGACACAGAACCAATAACCATAAAAATGACATTCACCTTGTTCCCTCTCCAGCTAGGTGCTAACTTGTTAGGGTGTCCCAATACCATGATGTCACTCAACCATGTAGTTCTCCAGGAAAGTCACTAAAACCAATAAATCATACAATTAAAATCTGGCAGTTCCATTTCCATTCCATTTGTTATTTTGTTGGTCTGCACTCACTTGATCTGTTTGGTGTTCCATTTCATCCTGTTGGTTCAGGCTTGGCTTTCAAAGATCATGGTGGAGCACATGAGGAACAAACATTTCTCCTGACTGATGCATGCTGGGCTTTTTTTTTTTATCAGACAGTATGACTCTGGTGAGTGAGCAAGCTTCCTGTTTGCCCACATAGCCTTTCAAAATAAGAGCCTTTCCTCCATTTCATTCCGGGGTCCGTTACAGGTGGTGAGGACCCAAATGCAGGACAGGACAGCCAGGCACGTGTAGTGATCAAAACCCATGGTTGAGTATTTCATTTAACAGGAGGTGAACAGAACAGAACTCACAAATACAGACTAAAGCAGAGTGACACCAAACAATGAACCGACCAGGACTGACTGACTGGGGAACACAAGACTGATATACACAGGAGGGCTGATTACACATGAGAAACACCTGGGGGAAGACATGAACATAGAACCAAAACAACTAGACCAAGAACATAGACATGCAACAGCTAGATAAACAGAACATAGAACCAAAACAACTAGAACAAGAACATATCATGCATGCAACAGCTAGATAAACAGAACATAGAATCAAAACAAGTGGAACATAACATAGAAAAACAACATCTAGATGAGCAAAGTCTGAGACCGTGACACTATACGAGAAATGGATGCATCAGGTGAGTCATTTATTTGGACATGGATGATTATTATGAACAACAACAACAAGATTGTTATACTAACATTGTCCAATTTGTCCCCAACCCTATAACCGCATGCACTCAATGCCACGTGTGGAACCAATGTGGCATTGAAATGATGGAGTGGATCCCACTCATATGGAGCTGATGACCTGTTCTGACATTATGGAGTGGATCTCCCACTCATATGGAGCGGAGCTGTTCTGACATTATGGAGTGGATCTCCCACTCATATGGAGCGGAGCTGTTCTGACATTATGGAGTGGATCTCCCACTCATATGGAGCGGAGCTGTTCTGACATTATGGAGTGGATCTCCCACTCATATGGAGCGGAGCTGTTCTGACATTATGGAGTGGATCTCCCACTCATATGGAGCGGACCTGTTCTGACATTATGGAGTGGATCTCCCACTCATATGGAGCGGAGCTGTTCTGACATTATGGAGTGGATCTCCCACTCATATGGAGCGGAGCTGTTCTGACATTATGGAGTGGATCTCCCACTCATATGGAGCGGAGCTGTTCTGACATTATGGAGTGGATCTCCCACTCATATGGAGCGGAGCTGTTCTGACATTATGGAGTGGATCTCCCACTCATATGGAGCGGAGCTGTTCTGACATTATGGAGTGGATCTCCCACTCATATGGAGCTGACCTGTTCTGACATTATGGAGTGGATCTCCCACTCATATGGAGCGGAGCTGTTCTGACATTATGGAGTGGATCTCACACTCATATGGAGCGGAACTGTTCTGACATTATGGAGTGGATATCCCACTCATATGGAGCGGAGCTGTTCTGACATTATGGAGTGGATCTCCCACTCATATGGAGCGGACCTGTTCTGACATTATGGAGTGGATCTCCCACTCATATGGAGCGGAGCTGTTCTGACATTATGGAGTGGATCTCCCACTCATATGGAGCGGAGCTGTTCTGACATTATGGAGTGGATCTCCCACTCATATGGAGCGGAGCTGTTCTGACATTATGGAGTGGATCTCCCACTCATATGGAGCTGACCTGTTCTGACATTATGGAGTGGATCTCCCACTCATATGGAGCGGAGCTGTTCTGACATTATGGAGTGGATCTCACACTCATATGGAGCGGAGCTGTTCTGACATTATGGAGTGGATATCCCACTCATATGGAGCGGAGCTGTTCTGACATTATGGAGTGGATCTCCCACTCATATGGAGCGGACCTGTTCTGACATTATGGAGTGGATCTCCCACTCATATGGAGCGGAACTGTTCTGACATTATGGAGTGGATCTCCCACTCATATGGAGCGGAGCTGTTCTGACATTATGGAGTGGATCTCACACTCATATGGAGCGGAACTGTTCTGACATTATGGAGTGGATCTCCCACTCATATGGAGCGGAGCTGTTCTGACATTATGGAGTGGATCCCACTCATATGGAGCGGAGCTGTTCTGACATTATGGAGTGGATCTCCCACTCATATGGAGCTGATGACCTGTTCTGACATTATGGAGTGGATCTCCCACTCATATGGAGCGGACCTGTTCTGACATTATGGAGTGGATCTCCCACTCATATGGAGCGGAGCTGTTCTGACATTATGGAGTGGATCTCCCACTCATATGGAGCGGAGCTGTTCTGACATTATGGAGTGGATCTCCCACTCATATGGAGCGGAGCTGTTCTGACATTATGGAGTGGATCTCACACTCATATGGAGCGGAGCTGTTCTGACATTATGGAGTGGATCTCACACTCATATGGAGCGGAGCTGTTCTGACATTATGGAGTGGATCTCACACTCATATGGAGCGGAGCTGTTCTGACATTATGGAGTGGATCTCACACTCATATGGAGCGGAACTGTTCTGACATTATGGAGTGGATCTCACACTCATATGGAGCGG
>NC_137882.1:3002500-3007500 GCF_963924005.1 Protomyctophum bolini | reverse complement strand
GAATGTGTGTGTATAGTGTGTGTGTGTGTGTGGGGGTGTGAGGGTCTGAGCCGAGAGACAGAGAAAGCAGAGAGAGAGAGAGAGAGTTGACTTTACACTCTCAGTAAAGTTACAACAGCCAGTTAAGTAATGGACGAATGAGAGGAGGATTACGAGGCTACTACTGGCCAGTCAGTGACAGTGTGACCAGCTGTGGAAGACCACTGGATGAAGATGAAGATGAAGAAGATGATGAAGGTGGCGGTGGTGGAGGTGGTGTGTGTGTTGCTGAGCTTCTGCTGCTGTCTGGCCGACGAAAAGGGAGGTAGGCTACCGTCCGTGTCATGTCAGTCACACCTACAAAACTATACACTGTCTCCTTCCCTTTAGAATTTAAGAAAGTAGGCTACAGCTGGCTCATGCCGTGTCCGCGTGCCTGATGCAACTGTCTGTCTGTCTGTCTGTCTGCCTGTCTGTCGATCGCTTTAATCGATCAATAATAGGCAATTCCGTCGCCGTTGCATGGTTGCATGTCGCCCTGCCGAAGATATAGCCGGCTTTTATGGGTGAGAGACTATAGTGCATGTGTGTGTGTGTGTGTGTGTGTGTGTGTGTGTGTGTGCACTGCGAGCGCGCGCGCGTGCCAATTGATGACAGATCGAGTGTGTATTGCCCATAAAATCACTTGATTGATTGATTGATTGAAATATGTATTAACAGTTTGCAGAATTACAGTACATTTCAAGCACAAACTCAATACAAAGACTGTTAACTACATGTGAGTGGACGACCCAATTAAGCATTACACTTGTTTACAAGAAGAGGGTCCACCATGTCCAGTGTCCACCATGTTCAATTCATCAAAACTTCACATGTATGACTCTGAGTCTGAGACAGTGATTGTCCGAGTGCCATATTTTCTCCACAAATAACATAACAGACGTATAACGCACACTCTGCAGTCTGCACTGTATTATAGCCTGGCTATATTTCATACAAAGTGATCGTGTGTGTGTGTGTGTGTGTGTGTGTGTGTGTGTGTGTGTGTGTGTGTGTGTGCGAGTGCGTGTGGGTGGGGTGGCTGATAAGTTGTAATGATAGTGATAATGTAATGAACAAGTTGAAACGAAAAGTATTTCTATAGTGGGGTGTGAAAACATGTGTCATTGACACTATAAAACATGTCATTAGTTACTCCACTACAATTATCTAGTATAAAGTTTATAGATTTGGATAATTATTACAAAACATACATTATACATTGTTGAAACTGGGAAATGGGACATTCTGCATATGAAATACTTAGCCTACTATAATAGGCCTACTAATAGGCCCTTTGTACTTTTACTCAAGTAAATTTGGACAACTTTAGTAAGTTGTCATAAATAAAGTATAAAGTACTTTGTACATTATTCTAGACCGGTGCCTGGGTGTAGTAACCTGACTCCGCCAGATGGGGCAGCAGAGAAGTTGAAGGACACGCAGACAGCAGGCGTGGGGCCGTGAAATTGTCGCACTCATGCTCGTTACGCGCGTTACGAGTATGACCGATTCTAACCCTAACCCACTGACGGCTAGAGAGCTGGATTCTGGTCATCTTTTTCCCCCATGCTATACGTGAGACCACACACGTGATCCCCACACCACTAATTCCCCTAGCCTGGCCCAGCCACCGTGAGTTCTGATGGTAAAGAGGGGCTGGTGCTGCCCGGATCACTGCGTTCAGATCATATCGGCTCACCGATCTCATGAAGTCCCCCGTCTGAAATGACACTATGTGTCTGTGTGGAGCAGGAGTGGGCAACTGTGAGGATGGAGAGGCCCACTATAGTTCCACACTCACTCCAGAGGGCCACTATAGTTCCACACTCACTCCAGAGGGCCGCTATAGTTCCACACTCACTCCAGAGGACCGCTATAGTTCCACACTCACTCCAGAGGGCCACTATAGTTCCACACTCACTCCAGAGGGCCACTACAGTTCCACACTCACTCCAGAGGGCCGCTATAGTTCCACACTCACTCCAGAGGGCCACTATATTTCCACACTCACTCCAGAGGGCCACTATAGTTCCACACTCACTCCAGAGGGCCGCTATAGTTCCACACTCACTCCAGAGGGCCGCTATAGTTCCACACTCACTCCAGAGGGCCACTATAGTTCCACACTCACTCCAGAGGGCCGCTATAGTTCCACACTCACTCCAGAGGGCCGCTATAGTTCCACACTCACTCCAGAGGGCCACTATGTTTCCACACTCACTCCAGAGGGCCACTATGTTTCCACACTCACTCCAGAGGGCCACTATATTTCCACACTCACTCCAGAGGGCCACTATATTTCCACACTCACTCCAGAGGGCCACTATGTTTCCACACTCACTCCAGAGGGCCACTATGTTTCCACACTCACTCCAGAGGGCCACTATGTTTCCACACTCACTCCAGAGGGCCACTATGTTTCCACACTCACTCCAGAGGGGCCACATTGCATATTTCTGTCGTATAGAAAAAATAGCGTTTTTTTTTATTTTTTATATTTTTATGTTAGTTTAATATTTTAATACCAGTCATTCACTCTCTTTTTTTTTTGTGAATATATAGACTTAAAGTGTAATTAAAGCGGGTCATGTTTGCATGTTTTGGAATTGCAACAGCATGAAATATCAGTATTCTGACATTAACCTGAGGGCCGCATTATGTGATGGTGGGCGCCCGCATGTGGCCCCCGGGCCGCCAGTTGCCCACCGCTGGTGTGGAGCCTGAAAAAGCCTATGACCCCGACTAGTAAGGTATGGCAGGAGGAAGTCAGGATTGGCAGAGAAGTACGTCAAAATGGTACCGGACATTTTATACAGTTGAGTATGAGGATAGCGTGACAGTAGTGAGGAGTGCGTTAGGAGTGGCGGATGGTTTAGAGGTGGTTAGAAGCGGCCTGCTCACTCCTCACGCATTGGAGGAAGCATGAGCTCAGTTCGGGGCTCTCCCCAGGTTGGCAGTGGGAGAGTATGTAGCGCCCAGGCCGATTATGATTACAGCTTACACAATTGGCATAGTGGGGGTATAGGCCTGCACCAATGATCGGCTCTCCGCCATTTCTTGTTTGCACTGGTAGTGGTAATGGATAGGTTGACATGATGAAGTCAAGTCAGGAAGGAGGCACTGTGATTATGTGTTCGGGGACGACATTGTGATATAACGAGACAAGTGAACCGGTTGAAGAGAGGCTGGAAAGGTGGAGGCATGCTGTAGAGTGTAGACTATAGAGAAGAGGGATACAAGTCAGCAGGAGTGAGACAGAATGTGTGTGTGTCACTCTGAACGAGAGAGAGAGAGCAAAGTGGAACAGTGAGGATGCAGAGAGGTGGCCCCCAGGCAGTCAGGCTGCTGAACAGCTGACCTTGAACTGTATTGCACTGTTTTGTCACTTGCACTTTTTTCTGTTTTTTTGTCTTTTTCTTGCACTATAGATTTGTATTTATGTCCTGTGTGTGTACGTAAGACTGAGAGTGCTCTGAGCAAAATAATTGTCATTGTATGTATAGTATACTCTGTATCTATACACATGACAAATAGACCTGAACCTGAACCTGGACCTGAGAAGGTGAAGCACTTGACCTGAGATCAGATTCTGATCTCAGGTCAAGTGTCTTCTATACATCCTGACAGTTTTCTGAAAAAGCTATATGTTTCCGCATGTCAAGTCGTTCTTTCGATTTTTCAAAAAATAGCAGACCTATACAAGCTCGTAGCGCGCCACTCGGTGGCACGCTATGAGCTTGTAGATCTGCTATTTTGTTCAATAGCTAAAGCATAACATAATGCCAACACCAAAAGGGGTTCCTGCCCCCAAATGGGTTAAATAGGGTCAACTATATCCAAAGTAATGGAGAGTGTGAGAGAGAGGTGGAGAAGAGAGAGTGTGCTGCAGTCAGGGTGGACGGACGGACGGACGGACGGAGGAAAGTGATGTGTGACCGAAGGGTACCAAAAGGGTACCAGAAGGGTACCAAAAGGGTACCAGCAAGAGTGAGAGGGAAGACGATGTATAAGACCATAGTGAGACATGGGTTTTCAACAGGTGGTCCGTGGACCACTGGTGGTCCGTGAAGGTGTTGCATGTGGTCCCTGACCATGCATTTATAGTAATGTCGGAAAGTGAAGATTCGTATTTGACTTCATTGTATTGACCACAAGTTGAGAAACAATGCAGTAACTGATCTGGTGACAAATGATGTCCATGTCGATGTTGTCAGTTATACTGGGAAGTCGGATGTCAAGAACCTCCACAGAAAAGTGGGAAACCGGAATACCGGATTGCCTGGTCGAGTCACCATTATAAGGAAATGTGCCCATAATCAATCGCAAGTGTCTGCTTACGCATAGAATAAGTTACAATGAACAGCAACGTGAGTTTAACATGAAAGGTTGATTTCTTTCTCAGTCAGGGTGGTGGTCCCCAGGTTCATAATCAGTTGAAAACCCCCAGTGTACGGCTTGGAAACGGTACAGTAGCACTGAGGAAAAGACCGGAGGAGGCTGAGTTGGGAGTGTTGCAGAATTGAGAACGCTATACGATTCTCACTATATAGGAGTGATGAGGGTTGACACTAGGATCAGAAAGGACTAACATTAGAGGATCAGCTCTGGGTTAGAATGTTTGGGGCTGAATTAAGAGTGGCGAGGGAAGGTTGAGATGGTTTTGGGCATGTGCAGAGGAGGGGTGAGGAATGTGTGTGTGTGTGTGCTTCAGGGTCGTTTTAACTCTCTGTTGATGGTCATGCTGACATACATCAAACAGTCATAATAACATGGACGCACGCACGCACGCACGCACGCACGCACGCACGCACGCACACACACACATAAATATTTTTATCCCAGGGACATGTTTCAAAAGTAATGCATATTAAAAAATAAAAATAAAATCAGGATTTGGTTAAAGTGGTAAAACTGATGCTATATTAAGTCATTTAACTGGGGACCTCATGTCTCATGTCCTGTCCTGGGCGTGCGTGTGT
>NC_137882.1:2995000-2997500 GCF_963924005.1 Protomyctophum bolini | reverse complement strand
CGCGCACACCAACGCACGCACATGCACATAAACGCACGCACGCACACACACGTGCACACAAACGCACGCACGCACGCGCACACAAATGCACGCACACACACATGCGCACACGGCACACACGTCAACAATAATGTATAGGAGCACAACCTGACCCACATAAAAAAAATCACACCTGTGTGAACTGAGTGGTGCAACTCCCCTCTCCCCCTGCCTCTGTCTCTGTGTCTCTCTCTCTCTCTCTCTCTCTCTCTCTGTAATTAGCAGGCAACAGTGCAGCACTATCTCTCTCTCTCTGTTTGTAAATGGTGCATTTATATAGCGCCTGTATCCAAGGCGCTTTACATACAGATTGTGCATTACATTCACCCATTCACACACACATTCATAACACCTTTACATAGATTGTGCATTACATTCACCCATTCACACACACATTCATACACCTTTACATAGATTGTGCATTACATTCACCCATTCACACACCGATGACGGATGGCAGTGGAAACCATGCAAGGCACCAACCAGCACATCAGGAGCAATTAGGGGTTCAGTGTCTTGCTCAAGGACACTTTGACACTAACTCTGGGGGAGCCCACAGGGATCGAACTGGCAACCTTGCGGTTCCCATCCCAGCCACTCTATACCCCTGAGCCACCACCGCCACCGCGGTCACATAGGTTAGGACGGACATTGCTGTCCCTTGGAGTGGTTGCACCACTCTCCTATTAGTCTTTTCTGCCTCGGTGAGGTCTTGTAGGGTAACTAAGACCTGCCTCCACACAGCTGAGGTCTTGTAGGGTAACGGCACAAGACCCCCCTCCACACAGCGGAGGTCTTGTAGGGTGACTATACACGAGACCTCCCTCCACACAGCGGAGGTCTTGTAGGGTGACTATACATAAGACCTCCCTCCACACAGCGGAGGTCTTGTAGGGTGACTATACACGAGACCTCCCTCCACACAGCTGAGGTCTTGTAGGGTGACTATACACACAGCTGATTCTGATTAGAATAATGATCAATAGCTAGCTGCCTCTGCATGACACTTGCTCACAGCTGCTAGCCAAACGGTGTTTTCATTCTTATTGGCCGTCTGCCTCGTCGTTGCTGCTGCTGTGACATCAGAAGCTATGCATGGGGATAAGTGGTGCATGTTAACCCATTTAGGCCTGACGTCGAAATTAGAGAAATGTCTTTTTAAAAGGTATTCTTTTCTGAAAAAAACTATTTTTTCTATATCTGTGGTTCTCAATATTTCATGTCAACGACCCCATAAGTTATATGTAATATGCCGCCGACCCCCATCTGAAAATATGTTGTGAAGGGACCCTCCAGAAGCAAAGATTTGAGGCACATTTTCACGATTTTTCAAAAAATAGCAGACCTACAAGCTCTTAGCGCGCCACTCGGTGGCGCGCTATGAGCTTGTAGATCTGCTATTTTTCAATAGCTAAAGTATAACATAATATTTAAAACACCAAAACGGGTTCCCGGCCAAAATGGGTTAAGTGACTTCAGCGCTTGATAATAAGCATTGATCGTTAATTCGAATCAGCTGTGCGCGGAGCCGAGAGGGAGGAGGTCTTTGCTGGGAAATACTTTATTATTGACTGACAGGGATCACTCAAATTAATCGAATGACTGACAACAGGGAGTCCATCTGTTGACTGCTGCTGTTCTCTGGTGTGACTCGCATGTGCGTGACTGCGCATGTGCACGCGTGTTGTGTGCAAGCTTAAGTCAAGTCAAGTCTAGCCAGCGGCATGTTCTCCCCGTGTCCCCTAGGGTAGGTCACATGTTCTCCCCGTGTCTCCTAGGGTAGGTACCCTCACATGTTCTCCCCGTGTCCCCTATAGGGTAGGTATACCCTCACAAAAAACATGCAGTAATCCTGGTCTCTAAACGGCTGGGGAAACTCTCCCCCCTGTCAGGTGAAAAGAAGCAGCTTGGACTCCTCATGCATAGAAGGAAGCATGAGGTCAGTCCCCTGCCCCCCCCCCCCCCCCCCCCCAGGTTGGCACAGAGGAAGTGTATCGCGCCCAGGATTACATTTAGATAATTGACACTGGGTGAAAAAATGGGTTGCAAAATCGTGGGGGAAAAAAAGAAAGTCTAGCCATGCAGCGGCTAAAGATCCCATAGCCTGCTGGGCTGTAACCATGGTAACCATGGTGAAACCTGACCTCTGAACCGCCAGGGTTGTTCACACACAAAAACTCTCATAAACAGCTTGCATTGGTCAGAATTCTTATTGAAAGGATAGCCCCTTGAGATGCAGCATCTCATTTTAGAGGGGGGTCCCGTACACAGGGGAAAACATTACATACAGTACGGTGCAGTTACACAAAGACAGTGCACAATATTCTAGACAATACAGACATGTACAGATACAGTTAGCTTGCTCATTTTGGCGGGCCTTGATGCCGTCATATAATGACTGTTTTTTACACTTGCTGAAAATAGCAGACGTCATCATAGCTAATATTGGATTCATTGCAAA
>NC_137882.1:2975000-2990000 GCF_963924005.1 Protomyctophum bolini | reverse complement strand
TTTATTTTATTTTCAGATATATTTTTAGTTCTTTCGCGCCTTTATTTTGACAGTGCACAGTATACAGTATAAGTTCACTAAAGTTGACATGAAACGTGAAAGACTGACACGCAGCAAAGGTTCGTCGGGATCGGGAGTCGAACACCGTGACGCGCTGTCCGGCTGGATTGGCATTGCAACTTTGCCGCGTCCGTCAGGCCACAAAACCCGGAAACCGGATTTCCATCC
Source organism: Protomyctophum bolini (assembly GCF_963924005.1). Lineage (NCBI taxonomy): Eukaryota > Metazoa > Chordata > Actinopteri > Myctophiformes > Myctophidae > Protomyctophum > Protomyctophum bolini. The sequence goes on along the minus strand of NC_137882.1, from coordinate 2,989,772 downwards.
ACCAGCTGTCTCTAAAAAAACAGGAGTGGACTCCTGCCGCTCGCGGGCAAAACGCATCTTTGTGATTTCTCCTGTGTGGAGATGCACCCTCTATATGGGCTAAAAACACCTTATGTTGCCCTGTTCTTCTTACAGGCCTATACGTCGTGTCCTAGCATGAGCCAATGGAAGAAGGGGATAGACGTCACATGCTTCTTTGTTTGACCCCGTAAAAAAACTCGGATGCGTGTCTTAACCCATTCTGCCCTGAGATCAGATTCATACGAGGTTTCCACTGGGACACACTGGTCTGATGAAACCCATTCTGACCTGAGATCAGATTCTAAAAATGTCAGTCGTTCTTCGATTTTTCAAAAAATAGCAGACCTACAAGCTCGTAGCGCGCCACTCGGTGGCGCGCTATGAGCTTGTAGATCTGCTATTTTTCAATAGCTAAAGCATAACATGATGCTATCACCAAAATGGGTTCCCGTTCAGAATGGGTTAAAGAATATGATTATTGGCAGAATCGCGGAAAGTCGAGAATATTTAGAGGTCCCGTTCATTCATGTTTCCACTGCACCGGTGGTTGTTGCGAAATACCTCTGTTAAAGAACTGCACGGGACCTTATCCTGACGGGTCGAAAAGACGTGGCGTGTTCACGCTTGGGAGTACAAAACAAACTGAACAAAGTGTTTCATGCTCGCTCCTCAGATGTCATTCATTCATTATTTATTTATTTGACAGGGACAAAGCTCATTAATCAACATGTCAGTTTTCACATCAATGTAAAATGGGCCAGAGTTAGCCGAAGCTAAATTTCATCTGTAGTCCCTGTTGGGCAGGCTCTTAAAAATGAATGATAAAGAAGGACAAAGTGTAGTGTGCCTGCACACAACACCATGCGTTGATGCCATGTGTGCATAATGTACAACAAGCACCCAACACTACGTCCATACCAAAACACAGCACAATACAATACAATACAATACAATACAGGAACAGATCGACATGGTACAGGGGACAGAACAACTGCAAAGTGAAGTGAGAAATGACACCGGTGATGAATACTAAATAGTGCTGATAGTTACTCATGATTACAGATTTGAATTGTTTTCAGCCACCTTTTCAGGTCCACATACCTGTGACTGAATGGCACACACACACCTGCCAGCCCTAAAACAAGAGTGAACACCAACAGAAGAATAATGGCGGCACGAATTTTGGCACGTTTATACAAGATGAATTACACGGGAAAGCGAGTTACCGTGCCAAAAGCAAGTGTCTAATAAAAAACAAAGCAGTTTAGATGAAGTGATAACTTTCTTGAAATGCCTGTATAAAGCCAAAAAACATAATCCTAATAAACGAAAGATGAAAAGAAGATGAAGCGATAACCGAAGTGATTCACACCTACAGTAACTGGAAATGATGTGCGCCGTGTGTGTGTGCGTGCGTTCGTGCGTGCGTACATTTACTGATGCATTATACTATACTTGTGAGGTCTAATACGTAGCAGAATATGAGAAATGGAAAATAGAAAAAAATAAATAGAGATAGGTTTGTGATTAGAAAAATATTCAGGTTGTGATTAGGAGGAGACATTTAAAGATTAGGTTTAGGGTTTAGGGTCGGAGTTTATGGCATACTTAAAATTAAATAGACGATCTACAAGTTGACAACACGTGTGTTTGGGTAACCAAATGGACCCTTACAGGGTCCAACCAAATGGACAACAAATTCAGCTCAAATGCTGAATACATAAAGGACCTTTATGTCCCTCAGAGGTTTAAGACAGTGGGCGGTCCCCATGCAGCTGTGTTTTTGTTGTGACATCACAGCAGGCGTTCAGCCAATAGGAATGCACACAGAGCATAACTGTTCCAAGCTATGCACGCACGCACGTACGCAAAATAGCAGATCTACAAGCTTGTACTGTAGGTCTGCTATTTATTTATTTTCGTGAAAATGCGGCACAAATCTTTGAATATATATTCTTTCAGAAGACTTTATTTAATTTATTCGACGTCAGGTCTAAATGAATGAAAGATTGGGAGAAGAAAACTGTAAACATGGACTCTCTCTCTCTCTCTCTCTCTCTCTCTCTCCTCTCTACGTGTCCTATAAAAAATATAAATAACGGATTGGGAATTAACATGGACACACTCTCTCTCTCTCCTCTCTCTGCCAGTGTGTCAGGGTACCAGTAACCACCTGACCAAGCTGGGGCGGGCAGACGATCACTATGGCAACATGGTGAAGATGTTCGGCAACTGTAAGGTCGTCCTGGAGAACCTGGAGGTGACCTACACCGAGGAATACCACGACCTCTCCTTCCTGCAGGTGACCTCCTCTCCTCTCCTACTTTCACTAGTAATTAGGGCGATGTTCCCCTAACCTGGCCTCACCAGGCCTTTCCACCACCTCGGAGGAAAGCCTGGTCTCTGTTTCAAAAGTCCGTATGATCCTGTCGGGAGCGGATGATATCGTTATGTCATGTTGTAGTATTGTTTTGTAGTCGACAGGCAGGAACAACAGGCGTCAACTTTATTGAGGGAAAAGGAAGGTTCCTTCCTTTTCCCTCTCAATAAAAGCTCTCGTAGCCTGTAGCTTTTATTGAGAATAATTGGTTTGAGGGAAAAGGAAGTTGTTCCTGCCTGTCGACTACAAAACAATACTACAACATGACGTAACGATATCATCCTGATGACTACAAAACAATACTACAACATGACGTAACGATATCATCCTGATGACTACAAAACAATACTACAACATGACGTAACGATATCATCCTGATGACTACAAAACAATACTACAACATGACGTAACGATATCATCCTGATGACTACAAAACAATACTACAACATGACGTAACGATATCATCCTGATGACTACAAAACAATACTACAACATGACGTAACGATATCATCCTGTTGACTACAAAACAATACTACAACATGACGTAACGATATCATCCTGTTGACTACAAAACAATACTACAACATGACGTAACGATATCATCCTGTTGACTACAAAACAATACTACAACATGACGTAACGATATCATCCTGATGACTACAAAACAACACTACAACATGACGTAACGATATTATCCTGATGACTACAAAACAACACTACAACATGACGTAACGATATCATCCTGATGACTACAAAACAACACTACAACATGACGTAACGATATCATCCTGATGACTACAAAACAACACTACAACATGACGTAACGATATAATCCTGATGACTACAAAACAATACTACAACATGACGTAACGATATCATCCTGATGACTACAAAACAACACTACAACATGACGTAACGATATCATCCTGATGACTACAAAACAATACTACAACATGACGTAACGATATCATCCTGATGACTACAAAACAATACTACAACATGACGTAACGATATCATCCTGATGACTACAAAACAACACTACAACATGACGTAACGATATCATCCTGATGACTACAAAACAATACTACAACATGACGTAACGATATCATCCTGATGACTACAAAACAATACTACAACATGACGTAACGATATCATCCTGATGACTACAAAACAATACTACAACATGACGTAACGATATCATCCGCTCCCGACAGGGTCATACACCCTAAATGAAATGGTGCCCAGGCTAATGTTCCCCAGGTTCTATGTTCCCCACCATGCAAAAAAAGGTTCTTTGTTCCCCACTTAGAATAAACCTAAACCTAAACCAGAAACCTAACAATAGTAGCCTGCCTAGGCTACACTTAAACTATCTAGTCCTATCCAACTAACACTGGCATAAAATAAACTAAAACTTAAAGGTCCTTACACACTGGCGAATTGGCGACGCGATATATTCGTGCGAATAATTCGCATTTAAAAAACAAACAATTGAAGTCCATGCAAGCTTCCACATCAGTGGCGAATGTGCGAATGTGCGAAAATGCGACCGTTTTCGCTCTTCATTTATTCGCTCTGGTGTCGTATTTTGCAGAGATTCGCAGGCGAACTGCAACATGCAATATTTTGCATTTTCAGATCGCTTATTCGCATCGCGTCGCTAATTCGCCAATGTGTAATGACCTTAATTGCTCAGACTCTCCAACAAAGATGGCAAAAACAAACATTCTTTGTTTTGTACTATACAATTGTATCGTACGAAACACTGAAGTCCTTAACGCATTCTGACCTGAGATCAGATTCTAAAAATGTCTTCTATACATCCTGACAGTTTTCTGAAAAAGCCATGTTTCTATGTCAGACGTGGTTCTTCAAAAAATAGCAGACCTACAAGCTCGTAGCGCGCCACTCGGTGGCGCGCTACGAGCTTGTAGATCTGCTATTTTTCAATAGCTATAAAGCATAACATAATGCTTTAAACACCAAAAGGGTTAAACCAGAAACCTATAACCTATTCATTGATATTATAAAGAATATGCCATTTGTTGTACTTTTTGATACTTTTTGATACTTTCTCCCTCTTCCTGTCTCTCTCAGACCATCCAGGAAGTGGGCGGGTACGTGCTCATCGCCCTGAACAAGGCACCCGTCGTCCCATTGGTCAACCTGAGGCTGATCAGAGGCCACGCCCTCCTGAGCGGCCAATACGCTCTCTCCATTCTGTCCAACTACGAGAAGAACATGACGTCGCCCAACACACACAACTACACGCACGGCCTGAGGCAGCTGCAGCTGACCGCACTGACGGGTACGCACGCACGCACGCACGCACGCACGCACGCACGCACGCACACGCGCGCACACACACACACACACACACACACACACACACACACACACACACACACACACACACACACACACACACACACACACACACACACACACACACACACACACACACACACACACACACACACACACACACACACTATCCTGCATGACGCGTGTATGTTTGTGTGTCCTCAGAGATCCTGAGGGGAGGGGTGAGGATCTCCAACAACCCCCTGCTGTGCCACCTGGACACCATTCAGTGGGCGGCCATCGTGGACAGAACTGCAAGTCCCACAATGCATCTGAACATGACCGGATTCGCGCGACACTGTACGACACGACACGCCTCCTCTCCTAGCTGTCTTCTCCTCTCCTCCTCTCGTCTCCTTTCCTTAGCTCTCTCCTCCCTTTTCCTCTCCTCTCTCTAGCGTTGCAGCCCCGCCACCTCGAGAGACCCGGAAAATAAATCCCCGTTCATTTTCCTCATAGACTTTTTAGAAAGTATTTCTTTAAAGACGTTTACGCCGCGGACAAAGCCAAGTCTTGTCGTGACAAATCATGACAATAAACGCAATGTTTTGGACCAAACAAAGAATTATAAAGTAGAAAGAAACGGCAGGTTATTACAACACTTTTCTTTTGTTGTTTTTCTTCTTTGTAATTATTTGTTTGGTCCAAAATATTGTGTTTGTATTGTCATGATTTATCACGACTCGAGTTGGCTTCGTACGACGCTTAAAAGGTCTTTAAATAAATACGTGTTGAAATGTCTATGAGGGAAAAATGCATTGGGATTCATTTCCTGGGCCTGGCGTCGTCATGAAAGGGGGCGGGACTGCGACGCTAGTCTATTCTGTACTCCTGAATGTTGACATTGACGTGTGTGGGTGTGTGTGTGTGTGTGTGTGTGTGTGTGTGTGTGTGTGTGTGTGTGTGTGTGTGTGTGTGTGTGTGTGTGTGTGTGTGTGTGTGTGTGTCTGCAGGTGTAAAGTGTGACTCCAGTTGTTACAACGGTTCGTGCTGGTCAGCAGGACCTCAGCACTGCCAGACATGTAAGTGGGTCTTAACTAATAGTTTAGGTAAAGTTTTGCACAAAAAACACTCCTTTGCCTAAACATGCCCATAGCCGTCATCACAAATGTGATGAGGTCAGCACATTTGGGCACATTTTGGGCAAGTGGCTAAGGCCGGATTTAGCCAAAGGAGTATTTTCGTACATCGAGTATTGTGCAACAGGCGCTCCTACAGGCTGTGTAGCGATCTTGGAAACTAAACACAATATAAACAATGGGAGAAAGGCCCTTATTCTATGGTAGTTAATAAGAAACCTAACGTAACAAAAACATCAACATACTGTACTGAAACTTACTGGAAACCACGCTTTCCTCCAACATTTGGGTCAACAAAACATTACTAAAGGCAGCTGACGCTAAGTAACCTCAAAGGGCAACTTTGAATTATCTTTAAATGTATGATGTTTATGAACCTTTCTCTCTTTGTGTTGTTGTATGTGTTTCCATAGTAACCAGCATGGTGTGTGTGTGTCTTTGTGTCTCCATAGTAACCAGCATGGTGTGTGTGTGTCTCTGTGTCTCCATAGTAACCAGCATGGTGTGTGCAGACCAGTGCAGCAGGAGGTGTCGAGGCTTTTCTCCTGGTGAATGTTGTAACGAACACTGTGCGGCCGGCTGTACCGGTCCCAGCGCCGCAGACTGTCTGGTACTGTACATACTGTACACAATACATTACTGTACGGGTCCCACAGCCGCAGACTGTCTGGTACATTCACATTTGTGGCCAGATTTGACTGAGAGCCGGCCATCGCACAAACTCCATGCTTTTCACCATGAGTTAATTGCACAGACAGACTCTTCACATACTAGAGCATGTCTGAAATAAGTGCCAGAGCTGACAGCGACATGTAAATATGAAATAAATGCTTAAACATGTACAGTAGCTATAGGTGTAACGTTAGAGACCACAGAAGTGAACCTTTCAAGCCTGTTTTCTCAACTCGCTGTTTTCTGCAAGACATTACTCTATAAGCCATATCTCCAAAACTGCTGGGTCAAACTGAACAACCAATATGTCAATTTGAAGCTATGATTCCCTGCTTTCATTTGAAAATTCAAAATGATCCAATGGCAGTCCCTCAGTCAAATTTAGCCACATTTTACAAGGAATTCTTGAACACAAACAATAGTGGATGCGCAAACTTGAAAAAACTCTACAACAAGTGCTTCAGGATACAGATCACGGGTACAGAAAGCATCGCCTTCTCCATATATGGCGACTGCCAATTATTGCAGACACTGAACAGAATTATGCCGATGCCTGATCAGCTCTCGGCCTGCAATCTGCAGGCATGCAGATTGCAGGCAAATAGTTTACATTTGTAGCCAAGCTGTATAATAGCATCCTTAAGACGCTGGTACTTAAGCACCCTGGTATAAGGAATGCCTCTTCCAGACTGTGGTCAACACATTACACATGCACACGCACACACCATGTGACTGTCTGGTACATAGACAATACATGAACATACATACACATTCACACACCACGCATGGATGCATGCATGTACATACGCGCACGCACCCACACACAAAATATTAGTCAGAGCAGACAAAAACCTTTTTAGTCTACTCTGAAGAAGAAGGCTACTGCCGAAACACGTCAGCATTCTCAGATAAACATGATAAATTGTATATTTTATTTTGGAGTGCCGCTTTTTCCATTTAGCTGGTTTATGAGTTAAGTTATTTTCACAGCTGAGCACTATAGGCATTAGGCAACGATTCACTCACTGGTGGTGGTAGGGCATATATTCCACATTTTGTTGGCAGAATTTGACTTACTTTGACTTATTCCTGTAGGCTCCTATAGGTGGAGCATAGGGCCGCAATCACACCCCGCCATCGGACTCTGTTTTGAGCAATCTTCTTCAGCTGGGCCCACGATAATCCGGTCTACTTTGCCTCACTGTTGGCAGAATAGTAGAATTAATTCATTTCTATCAATCTCTCTCTCTCTCCATTTGTCTCTCTCCCTCTCCCTCTCCCTCTCTCTCTCTCTCTCTCTCTCTCTCTCTCTCCCTCCCTCTCTCTGTCTCTCTCTCTGTCTCTCTCTCTCTCTCTCTGCAGGCGTGCAGGTCTTTCAGTGATGAGGGAACATGTAAGGACAGTTGTCCTCCCCTGATGACCTACAATAAGAACTCCTACCAGGTGGTTCTGAACCCGCTGGCCAAGTACACCTTTGGATCCACGTGTGTGACGACATGTCCACGTGAGACACACACACACACGCACACACACACACACACACACACACACACACACACACACACACACACACACACACACACACACACACACACACACACACACACACACACACACACTCACACACACACACACACACACACACACACACACACACACACACACACACACACACACACACACACACACACACACACACACACACACACACACACACACACACACACACACACACACACACACGCACGCACGCACGCACGCACGCACGCACACACACACACACACACACACACGCACGCACGCACGCACACACACACACACACACACACACACACACACACACGCACACACACACACACGCACGCACGCACGCACACACACACACACACACACACACGCACACACACACACACACACACGCACGCACACACACACACACACACACACACACACACACACACGCACACACACACACACACACACACACACACACACGCACACACACACACATGAAAATAACGCACTCACTCATGTACACACAATCACACGCAGCCACACACACAGACGAGACAGCAATGTTGATATCATGATTAAATGTCAGTCCGTCGTTGGTTATTTAACAAACATCCGTGCGATTACATGAATACATGTGTATGTGTGTGTTACAGATAACTATGTGGTGACAGACCAGGGGATGTGTGTGCGAGCGTGCAGTCCAGGAAGTTACGAGGTGGAGGAGGAGGGAAGAGTCCAACGCTGCAGGAAATGTGACGGAGTTTGTCCCAAAGGTCAGTGTGTGACTCTCTGTCATTTTCATTGTCAATGCCAGTCATCTAATGTGATCCTGGGCTCTACACACCCTCCACCAACCTAGTCCCCATATATGGGGGACAAGGGGAGAGCAACGGACTTGAACTCATGCTTCCTTCATGCCTGAGTGTCCAAGTTGCTCCTTTACACCTGACAGGGGGGAGTTTCCCTGGTTGGACGTATAGCGCGTGGAAGGAACACGTTATTCCAACCAGTTCCTTTCCCCTCCATCAGGCGCCCCGGCTGGCCAGGGGGAGGCAGTTTAGTGACCAGGATTACTGCATGTTTTTTGTGAGGGTACCTACCCTAGGGTTAGGGTCATTTGTTGTAAGCAAAATACTACCGTTTAAATAAATCAGACACAATCCAAGCTTGTCGACACAGGCAGGTGTACAATCAAACGGAACTTCCTTTTCCTTCAAACCTGGAAGAATAACAATAAAAGCTCTCGTAGCCTGCAGCTTTTATTGAGAAAAATCGGTTTGAGGGAAAAGGAAGTTCCGTTTCATTGATCCTGCCTGTCGACTACAAAACAATACTACAAAATGACGTAACGATATCATCCACTCCCGACCGGATCATAATTTATACCCAGAATGAAACGGTGCCCAGGCTAATAAGAACGGTGCAGGACCAGTGGTGGAAAACGTACTGACATGTTTCGCTCGAAAGTAAAACTAAGTAGATCATTATGCAGAATGTTCCCTTTCAAGTCCTCACATGTATACAAAATGTCTCTCCCCTACAGTGTGTGACGGGATAGGGGTCAGCTCTCTCTAAACCTCTCTCTCCTACAGTGTGTAAACCTCTCTCTCCCCTACAGTGTGTGATGTGTAAACCTCTCTTCCCTACAGTGTGTAAACCTCTCTTCCCTACAGTGTGTAAACCTCTCTCCCCTACAGTGTGTAAACCTCTCTTCCCTACAGTGTGTAAACCTCTCTTCCCTACAGTGTGTAAACCTCTCTCCCCTACAGTGTGTGATGTGTAAACCTCTCTCTCCTACAGTGTGTAAACCTCTCTCCCCTACAGTGTGTGATTAAACCTCTCTCTCTCCTACAGTGTGTGATGGGATCGGGGTGGGCTCTCTAAGCGACGCGATCGCCATCAACGACTCCAACATCGAGTCCTTCAGGAACTGCACCAAGATCAACGGAGCCGTGTCCCTGCTGCCCACATCCTTCGCGGGGTATGATGTCACCGCCCCTTATCAATCACTTTGATCTGTCATCCACCCCTTATCAATCACTTTGATCTGTCACCCCCCCTTATCAAATACTTTGATCTGTCATCCACCCCTTATCAATCACTTTGATCTGTCACCCCCCCTTATCAATCACTTTGATCTGTCACCCCCCCCTTATCAATCACTTTGATCTGTCATCCTCCTCCTTATCAATCACTTTGATCTGTCATCCACCCCTTATCAATCACTTTGATCTGTCATCCACCCCTTATCAATCACTTTGATCTGTCATCCACCCCTTATCAATCACTTTGATCTGTCAACCACCCCCCTTATCAATCACTTTGATCTGTCACCCCCCCTTATCAATCACTTTGATCTGTCATCCTCCTCCTTATCAATCACTTTGATCTGTCATCCTCCTTATCAATCACTTTGATCTGTCATCCTCCTTATCAATCACTTTGATCTGTCATCCTCCTCCTTATCAATCACTTTGATCTGTCATCCTCCTTATCAATCACTTTGATCTGTCATCCTCCTTATCAATCACTTTGATCTGTCACCCCCCTTATCAATCACTTTGATCTGTCATCCACCCCTTATCAATCACTTTGATCTGTCATCCACCCCTTATCAATCACTTTGATCTGTCATCCTCCTCCTTATCAATCACTTTGATCTGTCATCCTCCTCATCAATCACTTTGATCTGTCACCCTCCTCCTTATCAATCACTTTGATCTGTCATCCTCCTTATCAATCACTTTGATCTGTCATCCTCCTCCTTATCAATCACTTTGATCTGTCATCCTCCTTATCAATCACTTTGATCTGTCATACTTGTACATCAAGCTGCCTCACGCTACAGAAACAGGAGATAGGCCTCATGGCTCGGCAAGGCTTACTTGTCATCATGTTGTGATTAAACCTTAACAATTAGGTCTGTGGTGATTGACCCGCCACAGTATAAGGTGGATTGTGGTTGGATTGCCTTTCCAGTAAGCTGTCTTGTGATTGGTTCAAACAGGGACAGGTTTTACAACGTACCACCGATGGATACTGCCAAGCTGGAGTACTTCAGAACTGTTAAAGAAATCACTGGTATGTTTTTATAAATGTTATTAAATAATAATATAAGTCTATGAAGCTACCTATGAAAAAGTATAATCTGATATTGAAAAATGGCTGGTTTGGGTGGCACGGTGGCACAGTTGGTAGTGCTGTCGCCTCACAGCTAGAAGGTCCTGGGTTCGATTCCCGCTGGGGACGCTGTGGGCACTGGCGGCGTGTTCCCTCCTCCGCGTCATCAGTGCCCATACCCGAGGCGGGGGTTGGCGATAGGGCCTTTCTGTGTGGAGTTTGCATGTTCTCCCCGTGTCCCCTAGGGTAGATACCCTCACAAAAACATGCCGTAATCCTGGTCTCTAAAACTACCTCCCCCTGGCCAGCCGGGGCGCCTGATGGAGGGGAAAGGAACTGGTCGGAATAACGTGTCCCTTCCACGCGCTATGTCCGGCTGGGGAAATTCCCCTCTGTCAGGTGAAAAGAAGCAGCTTGGACTCCTCATGCATAGAAGGAGGCATGAGGTCAGTCCGCTGCCCCCCCAGGTTGGCAGAGGAAGTGTAGCGCCCAGGATTACATTAGATAATTGGCACTGGGTGATAAGAAAAACTGGGTTACAAAATCGTGGGATAAATTTTTTTTTTTTTTTTAAAGAAAAATGGCTGGTTTTACAACAAAAAAAATCACACAACAGCGCCCCTACTGGTACTAATAGTCATACTCGTGCTCAACACATAGGCGGACACATAGGTACATAGGTGAACACGGACATTGCTGTTCCTTAGAGTGGTTGCACCACTCAAAAAATAAAAATAAATAAAAGGATTGAATACTGTTTAAGCACAGAAGGTTAACACAAAATTACCCCTTTCCATTGTGGTCCTTCCTTATACTCAATTCATCAATAAACATACAACATTGTGAGCTTGTAGAACAGCAGTTTAAGACAAATGTTGGCCCCAGAAGTTCAAGTTAGTAGCCAAGTGTTCTCTCAAGTTTATGCGTGGATTAACACTGCCCTCCTCTGGCCACACTGGTGTAGTGCTGCTGCTATTGATTATACATTCATTTTGACAGAAAAGTTTGATGCAGATTTAGTCATAAATAATAATAATAATAATAATAGTCTTTTTAATAAAATTCCATTTAAAGTCTCAATCATATTTTAAAGTCATTTGAAATGTTTTAGACCAGTTTTAGCTGACTGAATATCATAGGATTTTAGTTGACTAAATAAATGGTTGATTGAATCAACTAAAATGTGGTGTGTGTGTGTGTGTGTGTGTGTGTGTGTGTGTGTGTGTGTGTGTGTGTGTGTGTAGGTTACATGCTGATCCAGTCATGGCCCGCTGAACTGGACTCCCTGTCTGTGTTTGAAAACCTGGAGCTGATCAGAGGACGAAGTTCACACAGGTACTACTGGTACGCACACACACACACACACACACACACACACACACACACACACACACACACACACACACACACACACACACACACACACACACACACACACACACACACACACACACACACACACACTTCGGGTAGATAGTCTATTTCTCTCTTCAAATGTTTTCAAAAACATTCTTGAAAGCATGTTTAGTTTAGATGGCTGTCATGTTGGGTATACAGACCTGAGATCAGATTTTTTTAAAAAAGGTCTTCTACATCCAGACAGTTTTCAAAAAAAAAGCTATGTTTCTATGTCAGTGGTTCTTTGATTTTTCAAAAAAATAGCAGACCTATAAGCTCGTATAGCGTGCCACTCGGTGGCATGCTATGAGCTTGTAGATCTGCAAACAACAACTATACAAACAATAAAACACTAATCAAAAACAGAACTCAAAAACTTATCCCAAATGAAGAAGTGGACAGGATGGTCGCATGTTGTGGTGAGAGGACAGGGGGACAGATTCCCTGCTGCCCTGAAGCTGATTTTGATTTGATTTAGTGATATAGTCATGGTACAATTCATAGAAGAGCAGTACAGAATTATCAGGATTGCACAAAAAGTCAGAGGACTTAATTCCACTGTGATCAAAATAAATAAATAAATAGTTACAGCATTATGATAAGAAGAACATGTGTGTACCAACATCACAATACTAATGACATTTACATTACAACCGGCCATCATAGATCAATAAACAAAAGACAATAAAATAGATAGAAATAGATTAATACAGCACTATACTAACTTGCCCATGATCAGCCACTTTTTCAACATATTTTATAAAAATGTTCAAAGACTGGGCAAATTTAATTCCCCTTGTATATTTAAATGAGCTTCTACCTACCCTGTTATGACGTCTCGCTGACAGCTGTTCGATGGTGCTGCGCTCATTGCATGTTCCTGCATTCCTTGTGATGATTGGGGGGGATTATCTGGGATCTAGTACTTCAGTCTGATATACAAGATGAGTGTATGATGTTGCTGCTTCTCCTCCGGTTGTTGGGTTATTACTCTGAGTTTGAAAGTAAAGAAGAGTTGTGTTAACCTGTCCACTGATTCACAAACACAATACCTATATGTCTCAGGTTTGGTGGTTTAAGATCAGCTACACTATAGCCCTTGTGTTCAAAACTATGGAACTGGTTAACATACCGGCTCTAACCTTTAAAATATGACAGTCCTCCTTACAGGAGAGATGTTTGTGACTGAGCTTTATAGCAGACCGGGTGTGGCCACCACCCAATCCACACTGCTGGTGTCATAGGGCCTCGTCAGAGCCGGCCAATCCGTGGAGAGGAGCAATTCTCCCCCACAGCATACAACCAATAGGCACTCTCCAGTAATCAGTCTCCTGATGGCACATGCAGGTCTCCTCCTCCTCCTCCTCTCATCAACTCTCCACCTTAGAACACAGGAAACAACAAACAGATAATACCAAATATAAACAGAACTAATTATAGCTGGCCATACTGACAGTGTGCATACATGTATATATGTCTATTGCAGAGGTTAAAGGATAATTCCGTACTATAGAAGGCTTTCTTTTCCTTTCTTTGTAGTTGTTACGTCACCCGACCAAAAAGGTGTTATTTTGTGCAAAAGCGCATTATTGGCTATTTCCCATACCATAAGCCCTCAATGAATTGAATTGAATTGCATTACATTTAATGGGGCATTGGGGGTGCTTATTTCCATCGCTCAAAAATATTTTTCTTTTGTATATATCTTCTCTTCATAATGTAAATAGTATCCCAAGCGGCACACTTTACTACTTATTTCGACGGAAATAAGTGAATTAGCGCAAAAACCCAACCCCCATTGAGGGCTTATGGTAGGGGAAATAGCCAATAATGCACAAAATAACACCATGGACCTCTTTGGTGGGGGACGTAACGACTACAACTAAAGGTAAGAAAGCCTTCTATAGCATGGAATTCTCCTTTAGGTGTGCGTGTTGTGCATACATGTATATGTGTCTATTACAGAGGTTAAGTGTGCGTGTGTGTGTGTGTGTGTGTGTGTGTGTGTGTGTGTGTGTGTGTGTGCATACATGTACGTGTGTGTGTGTGTCCATTTCAGGGGTTACAGTGTGATTATCTTGAACACGGCGGTGCATTGGTTGGGCCTGAGGTCACTCACCGAGGTCAGCGATGGAAACGTGGTGGTCAAGGTGAACAGCGGGCTCTGCTACACGCGGGAGGAACACTGGAAACGCATGTTCAAGAGCCTCGGACAGAAGGCCA